>NC_061122.1:19939203-19949988 GCF_002878395.1 Capsicum annuum | reverse complement strand
TATTATTATTATTATTATTATTATTATTATTATTATTATTATTATTACTAAAAATTACACAAATACACAACTTATGTATTCAATATTACAAAAAATCTCGACTCCCTAAACATATTACAAAAATCCCAACATATACACAGAATGCTATGTATATGTCGGCTATGTTATGTATATTAATAGGGAGAGAGAGTAAAGTAATTTAAAAAGTGGGAGAGAGTGTAATTACTTACAAAACGGTTGGTATTTATTATTATTATTATTATTTATTTATTTCTATAGCAGCACCTAGCTTTTTTTTTATTAAAAAAAAATCACTAGCAGGGATCGAACCCGCGCACTAAGTTGAAGGAAGCACCCAAGAAGAGCAAATAACACCACTGGGCTATCTAAATGTCTTGTTTCATGTGGTTCAACATTAATGTACAGACATCAATATAGATTTTTCATCTTATATATACAATGTAATTTTTTACCGAGAGGGTTTGGGTGAACCCCATGACAACCACGTAGGTCCGCCCCTACATTAATTTAATAATATTTTGATAACGTTAATTTAATACTAACATTTTAATAACGTTAATTTGATAACGTTAATTTAATATACTACTACTACGATCCTTAATAATGTTAATTTAATAACGTTTTATTAAAACAATAATTTTTACTATAATTTTTTTTTATTATTAGTATAGTTTCATCTTTAATTTAATATTTAAATAAATTATATTTAGATATATTATATAACATAAATTCGCCCTTTGCTTTATAATATATATACATACCCGCACGATTTTTTGGTATGAGGCCAACCCACCTAATTAATAAATCTTCAATATTGCTCTTTTTCCGCATTGACAAAAGAAATTAGATGTCATTTTTATCTTTGAGCCGAAAATAATGAAAAAATAATAGTGCAAAGTCATTTAAAGGTCATATTTGTGCATTTTTGAATAGTTAAAGGTTATATTTGTGCACTGTCAAAGTTTAAGGTCATATTTATGTATTATGCCCTTAGATTTTAAGCTGGACGCGCCTAGTTTTGTGTGTTGAACACACGTTTTGCCACGTAGGATCGAGGTCATATTTGTGCCGTTTTGAATAGTTAAAGGTCGTATTTGTGCACTGTCAAAGTTTAAGGTCAAAGTTAAAATTTGGTGTCAAGTTTAGGATCATATTTATGTATTATGCCTAAAATATTTGTGTATCTCATTTACTCTTTTCACGCACTTTACTGTTAAGTGTCTTGTTGCCTAAGCCTGTTTGAGATCAGGTCTCAAAGTTGGAGGACAGCCCACTACAACTTTTCAAGAGAAACAATACATTTCAAAAGTGTAACATATATGTTATGAAACGGACAGGAATAAGTAACACCACAAAATGAAAGAAAACAAGAAAAACAATCAGATTTTACGTGGAAATCCTTGACGGAAAAAATCACCGGTAGAGGAGGAGAAAATTCACTATAATGGAGAGGAATAAAAGGAGGAAACGTAAGTTTCAATGACGTATGTGAACCATCGAAAAATAACTCACTAAATCACAGTTATATAATACGTGCGTACAAATAAATTCGAAAGTAATCATAATACAAACAAAAAGCTGGTTGGTAGAGAGTTGCTGGTAACTAAAATTGAAATCAGTGAAATGTGACATACAAGTCGGTGACAAATCGCCATGAATTTTATAATTGGTCAACCTTGTTTTCCTATTGGATTAGCTGCAATTCATGATGGATCGTCTTAATTTTAAATTTATAAACAACGAAAAATATATATGTATCCTTGACATGTAAGTCATGATAGATTGATATGACTTTATCATATGTTTAAAGGATTAATTCACAAATCATATCAGATCATCATGATTTTAGACCTACAAATAAAGAAAAGGAAAATAAACATTCCAAGAGTGTGACAACTAAGTCATGCTATTTTGACTTAGTAATTAATCATGTTGAAGGTTCATCGTGATCTCGGAGATACCGACAAAGTAGAAAAAATACATTTTCAAAAAGTATGTCATATAAATCATGTCAAATTGATATGGCTTCATGCTAAATTAACCTACTCTTATGGAATTTCTCACAAATTATGACGGAGCATTATGATTTCAATGCTACAAATAAAGAAGAAGAAAAATAATACTCTCCTCATTCTTTTTTAATTGTTTTCATCATTTTTTGTAAGTTAATTTGACTAAATTTCAAATTAAAATTAGATTAGATTAATTTAATTTCGTGAAATTAAAATTTAGATATTCAAAAATTACGTGTAAAGTACTATAAATTGTAATTTTTTTAATTTGATTAAGAAATACATTTAAAATGTTGATCGATGTTTCGTTTGACTTTAAAAATGAAAAGGAATGAAGGGACCACTCACATAATAGAACTATGACATGCACATTCATTATGAGTATTGACTGTTGTTTCGGGTACACAATATGTATGTTAGTTCACTAAACTTCATCACAAGTTCAAGACTATACCAAGAACGCCTATGAAGTCTTTAACACCTTCAACATAAGTTCTTCAAGAACTATCAAAGAAGTGTGTTATTTAAAGAAATAAGATGAAAACAAAATAAGTCAAGTCCTCCGAATTCACGAAGTGTCCTTAAGGAAATAATTCCCCTCAAGTACCCAAGGTTGCTGAATTTTTCTCCCAGGATAAAATGGCTTCACAACTAGAATGTAGTGGTACCTCAAACTTTCTGATTTTCTTCAAACTCACTCAACGCGAGATGATCACACGGAGTTTTTTTGAAAGTATGAGAATGTTTTTCTTGTGCAGAAATTTTTCATACTACCTGAGGAAAAGGTTTAGATATTTATAGCCATCAAATGCCCCTTTGGAAAGGAAGCAATGGTTCATGGAAGGGTGTATCATTTTGGAACAGTTATGTTTGTTCATTCTGAAACAACATGTCTTTTCTGAATAGTCACATATGACCGAACAGTCACCCCTTTTTTGAAACAGTATGTCTTTTCCTCGAAGGGTTGTGTCCCCCCATTTTTCATTCACACAATTGAACCCAACAATCCCCCACATGAATGGGGAATTACTACTCTTTATAAAACTTTTACGAAAAAGTATGTGATCAGCAAGCAAGGACTGATTACTCAGGATAAATGGGTTTCCCTTTAAACTTTCCATAGTAAACATGCATCGGATGCACTCGGTCAATCAGTAGATTTGATATCTTTGAACCATCTAGCTTTAATGTACACCTAGACAATACATGTCACACAACCAGCCTTTTACTGTTTATGGTTCTTACGATTTTGTTTGTTTCAGCCATGAACACGTCCTGGTCTCATGAGGGCTTAGAGAATAAGCCTTTACTAACATTCTACTTGAAGCGGATTTCACTTCACCCTCACATAGATGATTTATAAACATTCAATCCTATAGATTAAACTATTTGGTCAAATCTGCTAAATTTAAATAATCATTAAAAGACTTTACACTATATGTCTTATTCTTGCTTACTAAACATTGTCTACATCATGAGAATGGTTGGGTATATTGACAATGTTGAACCAGTCAAACACAACTTTGTTTGATCTCCTTGAACCTAGCTCTTGGGATCTCCAGTCTGCTAGGTAGAGTTACCGCCATGCTGACTTGTCCTAGATCGTAAACCCATTTTCTTGAATGTTCTCTCAACTCCTTATCTAGATAGGCTTTTTGTTAGTGGATCCGACATATTATCCTTTGACTTTACATAGTCAACAGTGACAATTTCATTAGAGAAAAGTTCTCTAACGGTATTATATCTCCGTCTTATGTAATAAGATTTACCATTATACATCATGCTCCTTGCCCTACTTATTGTCGCTTGACTATCACAGTGTATACATACTGGTGCAAATGATTTAGGACAATAAGGAATATCTTCTAAGAAATTTTAAAGTCATTCTGCTTTTTCACCGGCTTTATCTAATGTGATAAATTCTAATTCCATTGTAAAGTGAGTAATACATGTTTGTTTGGATGATTTTCAAGAGACTGCTTCTCCACCTATAGTAAACACATATCCATTTGTGGATTTTACTTCATTCGATTCGGTGATCCAATTTGCATCACTATATCCTTCAAGTACCGCAGGATATTTATTATAATACAAAGCATAGTCTTGAGTGTATTTAAGATACCCCAAAACTCTTTTCATTGCCATCCAAAGAGTTATATTGGGATTACTCGTGTACCGACTCAACTTACTAATAGCACATGCTATGTCTGGTCATGTACAATTCATTATATACATTAAACATCCCAACACTCTTGCGTAGTCCAACTGTGAGTCACTTTCACCTTTCTTTTTTTAAAGTGCAAAGCTTACGTCCAATGGATTCTTGGCAATTCCAAAATTTAAATACTTGAATTTGTCAAGTACTTTTTCAATGTAATAAGACTGTGATAATGTCAACCCTTGGGTAGCTCTATGGATTCTTATTCCTAAGATCGCATCCGCAACTCCAAGGTCTTTCATGCCAAACTTGCTCTCAAGCATTCGTTTCGTAGCATTTATGTCATAAATGTCTCTACTGATGTTCAACATATCATCCACATACAAACAAATAATAACCTTGTGATTTGGAGTGTCTTTAATGTAAACACATTTATCACATTCGTTTATCTTAAACTCGTTTGCCAACATGGTTTGGTCAAACTTTGCATACCACTGTTTAGGTGCTTGTTTTAGTCCATAAAATGACTTAACAAGTTTACACACCTTATTTTCTTTTCCTGGAACCAAAAAACCCTCAGGTTGTTCCATGTAAATTTCTTCCTCCAATTCTCCATTTAGGAATTTTGTTTTCACATACATTTGATGGATTTCAAGACCATATACCGCCACCAAGGCAATTAATATCCAAATTGACGTTATCCTCGCTACAGGCAAGTATGTATCAAAGTAATCAAGGCTTTTCTTTTATTTAAAACCTTTTACTATAAGTCTTGCCTTGTATTTGTAAATAGTACCATTCGCTTTTATTTTCCTTTTGAATATTCATTTAAAACCTAAAAGTTTATTTCCTGGAGGAAGATCAACCAACTTCCACATATGGTTGCTTAAGATTGAATCAATCTCACTATTGACTGCCTCTTTTCAAAAGGATGAGTCTGAAGATGACATCGCTTCTTTAAATGTTTGAGGCTCATTTTCTAAGAGAAATATTACAAAATCCGATCCAAACGAAGTTGACGTTCTTTGACGTGTACTACGTCTTGGATTTTCATCATTATTTACATCCTCAGTTGGTTCATCTCGAGGTTATTTAAACCCCCCACTATACTATTCATGTCTAGTTTTATACGGATAAATATGTTCAAAAAATTCAACATTATCTAATTCAATTACCGTATTTTCATTGATAATCGGATTTTGGATTTATGAATCAAAAATCGACCTGCTTTACTACTTTTAGCATATCCTATGAACACGCAGTCCACTGTCTTCAATCCTATTTTCACCCTTTTAGGCATAGAAATTTGGACTTTCGCTAGACACTCCCACACTCTGAAATATTTCAAGTTGGGTTTCCTTCCTTTCCATTTTTTATATGGAATTGGTTGTGTCTTACTATGGGGAACTCTATTGAGTATTCGGTTAGCTGTAAGGATAGCTTCCCCCCACAAGTTTTGCGGTAAACCTGAACTTATAAGTAAGACATTCATTATTTTATTTAAGGTTTGATTTTTCTTTTCTGCAATTTCATTAGATTGAGGTGAATACACGGCCATAGTTTGATGGATAATTTCATTCTCTACACATATTTCCACAAAGGGATATTTATATTCTCCGCCCCTATAACTTCTTATAGTTTTGATCTTTTTCTCTAACTAATTTTCAACTTCTGTTTTATATTGCCTAAACACATCTATTGCTTCATCCTTACTGTTTAGCAAATAGACATAACAATATCTAGTGCAATCGTCAATAAAAGTTATAAAATAATTTTTTTACCATGAGATGGTGTTGAATTCATATCATAAATATCAGTGTGTATTAAGTTTAAGATATTGAAATTCCTTTCAACGAGCTTATCAGATGCTTAGCATACTTTGATTCCACACGTGTTTGACATTTTGATTTATTGCACTCAAAGTTTGGCAAAACTTCTAAGTTAATCAGTTTTCGCAATGTTTTATAATTGACATGTCCTAATAGTTCATGTCACAAATCATTAGACTCAAGCAAGTAAGAAAAACTGAACTTTTATTGATTTCAACATTCATTACATTCATTTTGAATAGGCCCTCAGTGATGTAGCCTTTTCCTACGTACACTTCTCCTTTACTAATTACAATTTTTTCGAAAAGAAATAAACATTTGAATCTATTTTTGTCTAGAAGTGATAAATAAATCAAGTTCTTCCGTAACTTCGGTACATACAAGACATTGATCAAAGTCAACACTTTGCCTGATGTTATTTTCAGGCAAACTTTTCCTGTTCCTTCAACCTTTGCAGTTTTGGAGTTGGCTATACATATCTTCTCTTCGCCTTGAGCAGAAGCAAAAGCAGCAAACAACTTTTTATTTGCAAATGCGGTGCGTGGCACCAAAATTCATCCACCACTCTCTAGAATTTTCCACCAAGTTGCATTCAAATAGCATAGCACACAGATCGTCCATTTCTTTCTTGGATTCAACCATATTTGCTTGGTCCTTCTTTTTTCCTTTCTTTGGGGCACGATAATTTATTGACTTGTGGCTAATCTGGCCACAGTTAAAGCATTTTTTCTTGAATTTCTTCTTAAGTTGATTGCTTTCATGTCCATCTTTCTTTCGCTTTTTAGAGTTGTTGTGGTCGTCTTCTACAATATTTGCTCCACTTATTTTAGAATTTTCTTTCGACCTTCTTTCTGCGTCTTTGTTATTTTCTTCAATGCGTAGTCTTACTATAAGATCTTTGACTAACATCTACTTTTGCTTATGTTTCAAGTAGTTCTTGAAATCGTTCCACATAGGTGGTAACTTCTCTATTATCGGCGTGACTTGAAATGCCTCATTCACGATCAAACCTACAATAAAGTTTATGTGAATATCAAGAACAATTTTAATATGTTCAACTAAGGTATTCATCAAACTTATACCTTCCGTGGGGAGATCGTGGATGATCACTTGCAGTTCCTGGACTTGAGATACAACAGACTTGCTTTCAATCATTTTAAACACAAGGAATCCTACAACGAAGAACTTCTTGGTTGTAGCATCCTCAGTCTTGTATTTTCTTTCTAGCGCACCCCACAACTCTTTTGCCTTCTTTATTCCACTATACACGTTGTACAGTTAATCTTGGAGGTCATTTAGAATATAATTCCTGCATAGGAAATCAGAGTGTTTCCACTCCTCCATTACGACAAATTTCTCCTGGTTCGAAGTTCCCTCGGGCACCTCTGGAGCTTCTTCAGATGTGAATCTTTGAATACATAGAGTTGTAAGATAGAAAAACATCTTCTGTTGCCACCTTTTGAAACAACACTTGTGAATTTTTTGGGTTTCTCCGCTGGTGCCATTGCCTGCAGAGCACTCGTACGACTTGTTGTGGCAACATTAGTTGCTGCCACAGTTGTTGCAGCACCATTCACTTGACTGTCAGAAGTCATTTTTCTGTCACAACAAGACAGTAAATTTAGTATATTGAAGTACTACTTATAAAGTTGCAGCAATTTTAAACACCCCTCGTTTCTAGCTTAACGATGAAGTTTTTATGACTTCCAATCATCAACTGAATGATCTCTAACTTGTGGTGAAGATTTTATTTCTTCAAATCACTTGTTAAGTTCAAACGGAATAGAAATCTTAAAGCTTTAATCTCCAAAAACCAAATAATATAGATTATAAAAAAAAAACTTTAGTGAAAAGAAAATTTCACCAAACAAGCAAAATTTCCCCCCTCCCCCCAAGTTATTTTCTTAAGATTGTTGCTTTGGGTACACAATTTGTATGTTAGTTCACTAAACTTCAACACAAGTTCAACACTATATCAAGAACACCTATGAAGTCTTTAACACCTTCAACATAAGTTCTTCAAGAACTATCAAAGAAGTGTGTTATTTAAAGAAATAAGATAAAACAGAATAAGCCAAGTCCTCCGAATTCACGGAGTGTCCTTAAGAAAATAATTCCCCTCAAGTACCCGTGGTTGCGGAATTTTTCTCCTAGGATAAAATGGCTTCACAACCAGAATGTAGTGGTACCTCAAACTATCTGGTTTTCTTCGAACTCACACAACGGGAGATGATCACACGGAGTTTTTTTGGAAGAAAGAGATCGTTTTTCTTGTGCAGAAATTTTTTATACTACCTGAGAAAAAAAGTTCAGGTATTTATAGCCATCGAATGTCCCTTCGGAAAAGAAGCAATAGTTTATGAAAGGGTGTATCATTTTGGAACAGTCATGTCTGTTCATTCCGAAACAATATGTCTTTTCTTAACAGTCACATTCGATCGAACAGTCACTCTTTTTCCGAAATAGTGTGTCTTTTCCTCGAAGGATTGTGTCCCTCCATTTTCCATTCACACAATTAAACCCAACATTGACTTCATGTTATATTTAATTAACATAATCATCATGTTGAATTACTCATAAATGATGATTTCAAAGCTATTAAACAGAAAGAGACGGGGGGGGGAGTACATTTTCAGAATTATGACGTGCAAGTCATCACAAATCATATAAGTTTATGTTATATTCAACCTAGTTGTTTTACTGAGTTAATATTCACACTAGTCATGACATATCGATATGAGTTCATCCTACATTCAACTCAGTAATGCTATTGAATTAATATTCACACTAAGTGCAAGTCATTACAGATCGTATAAGTTCATGTTATATTCAACCTAGTTGATTTTCTGAATTAATATTCACACGTCATGACATATCGATATGAATTGATGCTTCATTTAAATCAATTATGCTATTGAATTAATATTCACACTAAGTCATGATAAACTGACATGAATTTATGTAATATTCAACTTAGTTATCCTATTAGATCAATATTGACACAAATCATATTGAATCATTGTGATTCAAAACGATGTCAAAGAGGAGCTTTAATTTCTCAATGTTCTACTTTTATTTGAAGCTGATAGTTGTAGCAGGTGGGAGGTGGTTCGAGGGGTGGCTATGGATACGTGGCAAAGTCAAAAATATTGTTAAGATTGTTTAAAATTTAATAGAGAAAATACCTAATTATCTCCTGAACTATACCCAAAAAGGTTACGACACACCTCAACTTAATGGGGGCTTATTACCCTTGAACTAATTTAAAGTGTAATTTTGACATCCTTAGTACCTACGTGGAACATACGTGGCACACACGTGTGCCTAAGTGGACACTTCAGTGTGTTGTACCACGTAGGCACTAAGGGTGACAAAATTACACTTTTAATTAGTTCAGGGGTAATAGGATCCCCTTTAAGTTGAGGTGTGTCATAGACTTTTTAGGTATAGTTCAGGGTAATTGGATATTATCTCAATTTAATATATATAAGAATGAAAAATAAATTTTGATCTATATACTTCTTATAATATATATAATTTTTTGATAAAAAGTGCTTAACTGGTCACCTTTTACTACATGTGCCTATGATATTATATTAATCGAGAATTCAATACAGCTAAATTTGTAGATGGGTAAAGAACACACGTTTCAATATAGCCTTATTTAAGGTTCGGTTCATGTAACACCCTGCATTTCGAGCTAGAGTAAAAACCATGACTTTGACGCATTGATAATCCCAGAGCCTTAAATCCTATGCCAATTTAGAATATTAATCAATTATGTAGTATGTGAATCCATTTGAGCATGAATTTAGACCATAGAGGTCCTTCAACTCAAGGACAAGTTGAAACTATTTCGATCAATTAAGTTTTAGAGGATGTTGTAATTTGTGTCAGCTTCCATCGACCATAACTCTTTGTATATGTTGAATTAGAGAGCCTACTATGTGTCAAATGGTAGGTCTTCGAGTTAAATTTCAAACGATACCAATTTTTCTAAAATCCGACACCCGAGCAAGAAGTTATGGCCTTTCAAAGTAGTATGCGTCGCAAAACCAATCGCACATGGCCACTGAAAAGCATATGCAATAGCATATGCGGCGCCTATGTAAATATAGGCGATATCATATGTGGTACCTATGTAAATATAGGTGATATCATATGCGGCGCATATCTTATGGCTTCAAGTGACTTAAACACTCCATTTTTGGGGCAAAATGGTCCTTTTCCCACCCTTATTCAGCCATAAACACGAAATTCAGTCCCCAATTCTGCAAAATACATCCACATTCATCTAAAAATTCTCAAGAAAAATCCCAAGGGTTTCAAACTAAAAACTCAAATAAATCAAGATTTAACCGTGGGTTTTCAAAATTGATTAGAGATTCGGAATCTCCAATCCACAGGCTTTAAGAAGCACCCATTATTTTCCGAAATAGAGGTATACGGGGTTTTCCTAAATTCTCATGGGCATATAAAAATCATGTTTTAGAATGGGTTTTTTGAATCTATGTATATATTCATGTATTAAATGTTTTAACATCATTGTTTTGGTCTTTTGACCTTCCCCAAAGTGATTTGAGAATATGAATGTATGAAACCATGTATTTAAGAATGAATTCTTGATGAGAACATGATTTTCGGTGAATTCTCTCTTATTATGAATTTTTTCAGATTTCTCATAGCTTATGAATTGTTTTGCAATGTATCCTTGAAAAGCACTATATGAAATGATTGAACTCTTGTTATGATTTAAAGGTGGTTT
>NC_061122.1:19921881-19939103 GCF_002878395.1 Capsicum annuum | reverse complement strand
TATATGAAATGATTGAACTCTTGTTATGATTTAAAGGTGGTTTTAAATCACTAAAGAGGAAATCTAGCATGAATGTTTAATGTTCATAATGCATGTAATGAAAGAGTGCATGGATTTGCTAAAGGCACTAGACCACCGTACGTTGATGAAGTTTTTGCATGATTTTGACTTGAGTTTCGAAACGCGAAATCTTCTATATCAGTTGCATGTTTCTAGTGGTCTAAATTATGCTTTAAATGAAAGATTTACCTTAATGTATTATGGCTCAGAAATCATGACTTGCAAGTCTTGGTATGACGATACCAAATCAGACCAATGCCACATCAGACTCAGACTAATGGACATTTCAGACTATCATGATTTAGACATTCAGAATGTTGCATGTACAGAAAAGGTTAAAAATGGGCATACAGAGATGTTAGGTGGTTCCCTGAAGAGGGCTTGAGTTCAAGCAACTCATTGCCTAAAATCGTGGTTTGCTGATCCGAGTATATTATTATACGCTGACTTAAGTGTCGTGTGGCATATCAAATTCAGGAACTCCAACCCTTGTAGCATACTCGGGTTGGAGGCTTCCCCGCTAAGTCAATGGTGGATTCCATATCTCCCATGGAATATTAGACTTGTAGGAGATACCACCTAACTCAGAAGTAATACACAGATAGAGTTTGAGATTTACAGACAGGTTACATATTTTCAGAAGGTGCCCATGTGTTTTTTCAGAAACTGTTTTATGCATAATGTTTGATGAAAATTTGCTCTCACGTATTATATATATATATATATATGTTCAATTACTCTATTTTGGATTGCTTCGCATACCAGTACAATTATGTTGACCCCCCCTTCCTTTCAGGTACTGAGGCGTAGTCTAGGGGTCCAGATCCTCAGTAGAGTCTACAGACAGGGTTGTCTCAGAGTTCAGTTGGTGAGCCTTCTTTTCTTCGAAAGGCCTAGTCATTTAGGTAT
Source organism: Capsicum annuum (assembly GCF_002878395.1). Taxonomy (NCBI): domain Eukaryota; kingdom Viridiplantae; phylum Streptophyta; class Magnoliopsida; order Solanales; family Solanaceae; genus Capsicum; species Capsicum annuum. The sequence continues at coordinate 19,938,134 of NC_061122.1, read as the reverse complement.
TTATTTCAGTATGGCTTTTGGTCTGCTGGGGGCCTTGTCCCAGTTATTCAGATAGTATGTCAGTAGATATTTCACAGGCTGTTGTAGATGTTTATTAAATATTATTGGGCATGTTTTTAGGTCTTTAACTGTTTTAAATTATTGACCATATTTCTGCATTATTGTGTCTATTCTGTATTACTTTGATCATATGAATTATGTGCATGATTACCAGATAGACAGAGGGCGTTCTAGGACTTCGGGTTCAGGAATACTCGTCATGACCAAGGCCCCGGTTTGGTTCATGAAAAACTTGGTATCAAAGCACGGTTCATGGTCCCAGGGTATTTGTGAAATTGCATTGGGTAGAGTCTTGTTTATGGGTGTGTAGCACACCACACTTATAAGCAGGAGGCTACAAGGCATTTAGGAATGTCTCTCTTTCTTCATGTTCTAGTTCGTGCTATAGAGTCAGAATATTCCTCCTTCATACTCTAATTTGTACTATGGTGTCACCCATACGAAAAGAAAAGTTATCCTAATTTCTTCCTTACTCTGTTGTTTCCAGATATTCTCCAATTATCTAGTAGAAATTTCAGAAGTCCCACAAAGGACGGGAGAGGAGTTCCCTAGTGTAAAATTGTGTCCTCGTTCTTATGAGGTGTTCAGTTAAGACAAGATTAAGATATGTATTTTGAGTCATTGAATATTGTGTATCAACCTTCTATCTCTTGTAATCTTGATATCATTGTGTTGTTGAAAACAAAAGTCTAGTGAAGCCGTGTGAGGCCTATTTCAATTCACTAGCATAGTTGCCTTGTCATTTATCTTATTCTTCTTCAAATCACAAAAATCAAAGTCTAGTGAAGCCTGTGAGGCCTATTTTGATTCACTAGGAACTTGTTGTTCATCTTGTTGTTCTTGTGTTTGTTGGAACTGTATTTCCACCCGAGTAGTAGTATAAGTTAGAGTGTCGGTGTCATGACCTATTAGTAGTGAAATTAGACCAAGAAGTTTGTGATATGAAGTCACAAGGTTAGAGGTCAGAGTGAGGGTGACTTTTGTAATTAAATATTTATAGTTGAATAACCGTTGATTGAGAATGATTTACCCTTTCGTGGTGGTAGACTAATGTGGTGGTACCATTTATGGATTGTATGGTAGTCCATGGAGGAAGTGTTGACTCAGAATGTTATTTGTTTTCTTCCTTTCAAAATAGAGAAAGAGCCCAGAGTGTATATTTAAGGTGGTTATAGAAACCCCTTATAGGCTATGAATGAAAATGGCTAGATTAGCTAGTAGGTTATAAGTATAGACTCATTATCATATGGGGTATTTGAAGGTAGTCTAAATTCTTATTGGGGTAAGTAAGTGTGATGTGAGAAAGCCGTATAAGTAGATAAGATTGTATGGTTATAATATAAGCTTAAGGTTTATCATGTCTATTATGTGACCTTACCCCTTAACCTTCTTCTCATTGGTAGTTGTAAACTAATACTGCTTGTGAGAAAGTATGTAGTATATTTTTGAAGTATTTGGGTAGAATATCCCAATTTGAAGAATTAGTATATTTATATTATGTTGCACTCTTCATTGGTGGTAAATGATTAATGCTAGACTATAGGCTTGAATTTAAATGGTGTGGTGGTGAATAGTGTCAAGAGATTGATGATACATGTTTCATGAGATTAGATTTGTAAGCTTGATGTGTTGAAATAGTATGTGCTAATGGATTATGACAAGGAAAACCGTAAGGTCATGATCGACTATTGTGGTTATGAAGTTCTAGTGTACTAGTGTTTCTTGATATTTATTTCATAGTTTCTAAAAGAGGATTGTGTGTAAGGTTGGTTGTAAATCATCTTTAGCACTAGACATTAAGTTTGAAACAATTGATGGCCATGGAGATGGATGTGATGATTCCTTGGTTAATGATACTAGTTATATGGAAGTGACCTATAGGCTTGAACAGTGTATGCAAGTGCCTAGGTTTATTTGATTCGTAATAAAGTATGACGTTGTGTATGTGATGTAGAAGTATGCCCAAGGTGGTATGAATCTATAGTATTTTTCTAAGGCTATTGCATATTTTGTGTGGCTATGGGTACCGTTGAGTTGCTAGGTGGAAAAAGACTATCTAAATGGTATATGGTGTTCTAAATATCCAAGTTAAGGACCTTTGATTGATAGCGTTGAGCCTTTTGATATGAACTTAATTCTCATGGTAGAGGAAAATAAGTTTGAAGTTGCTATGTTGGTAGACTACGATAGAAATAGAGTGGCTCATTGAAGACTTGGTGATACCCATGTTAGGTGTTATAATCTAAGATCGAGTCCTTGAAAGTTGTGCTAATAGAAATAAGAGTAGAGACACTAGAGGGTGTGCACTTTAACTTTGGGGATACGCGTGAAGATTCGAATTTAGTAAGTGTTCGAGTAATAGATAATGACTATTGGGGTTACAGAATGATAGAGTGTGCCTCAGGAGGCAGTATTAACAGTGGGCATTCCACTCTTATGTGTGGTCTTTCGGGTTAAGTTTTATTAATTTTGTGTATTGTCATATTTCAGAACCCAGAGTGCAGTGAGTGCAGTTAAGTTTAAAGTCTAGTAAGATACCTCCCAAAACTTAAAAGGATAGCTAGAAACTAAGGGGGAGATGACTAAACGAATAACCAAGTAAGACTCTCAGATTCTTGTAGTGATGTCATGATGATGTAGAACATCAAAAAGTAAGGCTGAATCTTAACCCATTCCTATCTCAATATTTCTCAGTGATCCTAATACCTACTCATGCTTTACGATTTAGTTCCATGATCAGTTCACGTTCATACATATGATAGAGAGTCATGTACTCATGCTTTATAATGTGCTCCGTTTCTATAACTCATGTTTTATGCCAAATGATTGGCGAGATTCATCTTATAGCCATGAATACCCTAAATTCAGAATGCTTTGGTGAGTCCCTGTTGTTGTTTTTCTATTCCTCAGGCCTCAGATGAGTGTCAAGCTTCATATAGTATCATTACATGCCTCTAGATCTTATGTTCTAACCTTTTTGTGACTCCTCCTTATGCGATGACAGTGGTGGTGATTAATTATTCCTTGGTGATGGAAGATCATATTACGCTTGTTTAGATAAGGCCATAAGTATGAAGTAAGATTCGGGGCCAAGTTTTTATTTATGTGATGGTTAGTGGAATTTTGTATGTGTATGTTCTTGGGGTAGCTCGTGGGAGTGATATTGATAGTGGTTTAGAGAATATGTGAAGTATGCCTTTATGAGTGTTTGCTTTGAAGTTCATATGTGGTTATAAATATAGGCTTGAATGCCATGTTGAGATTGTTGTAAAGGAACGCTATATGCGCTAGCGACTTCATAGTAAGAGTTCAGAGAGTCATTGAAGTGGCAAGGCATGTTATACTTAGGATGTGATCTTTAAAGGAGATATAGAAGATTGCATCATATGGTTCAGAATAATAGCGTGGTATGGCATGTTATATTTTTGTGACTTAGAGTTAGGCTTGATCATGGCGAAGGGATTAAGTTATTTCCGACATTAGTAGAAAGATTTGTCAATGCTCATATGAGAATTTTAAGCTGAGTTGAATGAATATGATATTTAAGGAGAATAGTATAGTTAAGTGATATTCGAGAGGTGTGCTAAGCTTAAAAGTAAGAAGTTGTAATGCCAAAGGCCTGGTAATTCTATCCTAATTCAGGAGTTATATGCCTATGTTCCAGACCGCAAAGTAGTGTCAATGTGGTGATTCCTCAGTTGGATGTCTTGTGTAATCCATACCCAAGATTCATAGCTCCCTATTACTGCTAGAATTTCTTTAGAGAATTGTGATAAAGAGATACTCCAGTTAAGCATGAGGGTGTAGTATAATTCAGTCTATATGGCCAATAAGTCAGTTTAGCAGTTAGATTCACATGACTTGTTTTCTCGTTTTTGCACTTATTCATGCTACTCGAAATCTCAGACATGCTACTATTCCAAGATAGAGTATACAAGTAGTTACGAGTATAGCCCATTTCATGCATCATACATTAAATTCTGATTCCAGATGTTCAGTTATGATTCAATTTGTAGGTGCCCTGTGCATCGTCTCAGTTTTCTGAGTAACTTAGTGAATTGAGCATTCATAGAGGGACATAGGATACCAAGGGGGAGATACCCCATTCAGTTGCATGCATAGATTCTTATTACAAGCTTCACATAAGTTATTATTGCGTATTTATCCATACGTTAGTTCAGTCAGATATGCATGTATTAGAAATGCATGTTCAGTAAAAAACTTTAGCTTATCAGTGTATTCAGTCCTGCATTCATGAGAAAAACTCGGTCACAGATCCATGCATCAGATATGCATGATTCATTATGAGAATTCAGCCTATGAGTAGCTTCAGTTTTGTATTCCATGCCTCGGATATGCATGTCCGGCATAAGAATTTAAAACATCAGTAGTTCCAATCTTATAGTCATGTTTCCGATCAGTGTGTTCTTTCTTAGGGAACATATCATGTCCATGTTATCCCATACTCTTAAGACTTCAACATTCTATCAATCATTCGGGGACGAATGATCCCAAGGGGGAGATAATGTAACACCCCCGCATTTCAGGCTAGAATAAAAACCATGAATCTGACGCGTTGATGATCCCAGAGCCTTAAATCCTATGCCAATTTGGTATGTTAATCAATTATGTAGTATGTGAATCCATTTGAGCATGAATTTAGACCATAGAGGTCCTTCAACTCAAGGACGAGTTGAATCTATTTCTATCGATTAAGTTTTATTAGATGTTGTAATTTGTGTCAGCTTCCATCGACCATAACTCTCTGTATATGTCAAATTAGAGAGCCTACTATGTGTCAAATGATAGGTCTTCGAGTTAACTTTCCAACGATACTAATTTTTCTAAAATCCGACACCCGAGCAAGAAGTTATGGCCTTTCAAAGTAGTATACGTCGCCTAACCAATTGCACATGGCCACTGGAAAGCATATACGGCGCCTATGTAAATATAGGCGATATCATATGCAGCGCCTATGTAAATATAGGCAATATCATATGTGGCGCCTATGTAAATATATGCGATATCATATGCGGCACATATCTTATGGTTTCAAGTGACTTAAACACTCCGTTTTTGGGGCAAAATGGTCCTTTTCCCACCCTTATTCAGCCATAAACGCGAAATTCAGTCCCCAATTCTCCAAAATACATCCACATTCATCTAAAAATTCTCAAGAACACTCCCAAGGGTTTCAAACTAAAAACCTAAATAAATCAAGATTTAACCATGGATTTTCAAAATTGATTAGAGATTCGGAATCCCCAATCCACAGGCTTCAAGAAGCACCCATTATTTTCCAAAATAGAGGTACGCGGGATTTTTCTAAATTTTCATGGGCATAGAAAAATCATGTTTTAGAATGGGGTTTTTGAATCTATGTATATATTCATGTATTAAATGTTTTGGCATCATTATTTTGGTCTTTTGACCTTCCCCAAAGTGATTTGAGAATATGAATGTATGAAACCATGTATTTAAGAATGAATTCTTGTTGAGAGCATGATTTTCGGTGAATTCTCTCTTATTATGAATTTTTCAGATTTCTCATAGCATATGAATTGTTTTGCAATGTATCCTTGAAAAGCACTATATGAAATGATTGAACTATTGTTATGATTTAAAGGTGGTTTTAAATCACTAAAGAGGAAATCTAGCATGAATGTTTAATGTTCATAATGCATGTAATGAAAGAGTGCGTGGATTTGCTAAAGGCACTAGACCACCATATGTTGATGAAGTTTTTGCATGATTTTGACTTGAGTTTCGAAACGCGAAATCTTCTATATCAGTTGTATGTTTTTGGTGGTCTAAATTATGCTTTAAATGAAAGATTTAGCTTAATGTATTATGGCTCAGAAATCATGACTTGCAAGTCTTGGTATGACGATACCAATTCAGACCAATGCCACATCAAACTCAGACTAATAGACATTTCAGACTATCATGATTTAGACATTCAGAATGTTGCATGTACAGAAAAGGTTAAAAATGGGCATACAGAGATGTTAGGTGGTTCCCTGAAGAGGGCTTGAGTTCAAGCAACTCATTGCCTAAAACCTGGTTTGCCGACCTGAGTATATTATTGTACGCTGACTTAAGTGTCGTGTGGCATATCAGATTCAGGAACTCCAACCCTTGCGGCATATTCGGGTTGAAGGCTTCCCCGCCGAGTCAATGACGGATTCCATATCGCCCGTGGAATATCAGACTTGTAGGGGATACCATCTAACTCAGAAGTAATACACAGATCAGAGTTTGAGATTTACAGACAGGTTACATGTTTTCAGAAGGTGCCCATGTGTTTTTTCAGAAACTGTTTTATGCATAATGTTTGATGAAAATTTGCTCTCACGTATTATATATATATATATATATATATATATATATATATATATGTTCAATTACTCTATTTTGAATTTGTTCGCGTGCCAGTACAATTGTGCTGACCCCCCCTTCCTTCCAGGTACTGAGGCACAGTCTAGGGGTCCAGATCCTCAGTAGAGTCTATAGACAAGGTTGTCTCAGAGTTCAGTTGGTGAGCCTTTTTTGCTTCGGAAGGCCTAGTCATTTAGGTATTTATTTCAGTATGGCTTTTGGTCTGCTGGGGGCCTTGTCCTAGTTATTCAGATAGTATATCAGTAGAGATTTCACAGACTGTTGCAGATGTTTATTAAATATTGTTGGGCATGTTTTCAGGCCTTTAACTGTTTTAAATTGTTGACCATATTTCTGCATTATTGTGTCTATTCCGTATTACTTTGATCATATGAATTATGTGCATGATTACCAGATAGACAGAGGGCATTCCGGGCCTTCGGGTTCGGGAATGCTCGTCACGGTCAGGGCCCTGGTTCGGGTCGTGACAATTCACTAGCAGTTGTATTATTTTTTATTAAGAAATGATAAAGACGGTCAAAATATATCGTTGATGAAATAAACAAGGTAAAGAAAACAAATCCAAGCGTATACGAAGCAAGTAAAATTGATCGCGGGATCAGATCCATAATTGCAGGGGCAGACCTACGTATATTTGTGGGGTGCTCCGGCACTCACTAAACTCGATGCGGAATAGGTAAAGTTATATATAAAATATACGAAAATAGGTATATAATATTTAAAAGCACCCACTAAAATAAAAGTTGGTTGGGTGCATTGGTATTTAGGTTGACTTTAAGGTTCTCCATTAGAAGGAACCTCATTGAGGTGAGTTTTTATTTTTTACAGTTTTTAAATTTTTTAAGCACCCACTGTGCTTAAATCCTGGATCCGTCACTGCATAATTGTCAAGACGACGTACTATCTAAGCAGATAGAGTAAAATTGTTTGAAGACCAGGAAAGCTATTGTATTCAATGAGAAAATTGGAGTCCGATCCGGATCCCTTTATAAGTGAGAAATCTCAATATATAGGTTGTGACTTTGCTCTCTTAGCATCACTTATTTGATCGTCACTATCTTCATCAAATCTATCTACACTGTGAAGAAAGATGCCTATAAACCATATTCCAGAGGCTATAAATAGAATTGTTGTCAACATCAATGCAGTGACCCTCCAATTGTTAATGCGATCCTGGACAACCCCGACAAGAGGAGAGGAAGGAACATCACCAAATATGTGAATTGAAACAGTAGACATCGCCATAGACAGTGGTCGCAAGCTTGGTTTGACGCAATGGAGACAGACATAGTTCACAGGTCCCTGTGTTGCAAATACAAGCATTTGTCCTATTGCAAAAAGAGCGATGAAAGCGTATAAACTCTTGAAACAGAAGGCAGCAAAGCAAAATATTGCTCCAAGAAGTGTTGCCGCGGAGAGAAGCTTAAAGGCGTTGGATATTGTGGATGTCATTCGATCCAAAACAAAGCCTCCAGCCAAGGTTCCCAATATTCCAGATACAACAGTAATGCCTCCAAACATCATGTCTGCATTTTTCATTCGGTATATGTTATAACCAGCCTTTGGTCCCCAATACGAATATGCACCAATTACAAAATTATATGCTATGTATCCGAGGACATTGATGACATAAATCTTTTCAAGATGAAGCATTTTTAAATCCTTCCAAAATCTTGTCAACTCAAGTTTCAATTTGCTACAATTTGAAACACTTTTTTCTGGGCAAGCGTTCAGGGGAGAAGTCGATGGTTCTTTGGATCCGGCATGAGAGAATCCTTTTAGTTGTAACGGTTTCATAACAAAACCTAAAACTGCAAACGGAAGCATTAGTAGTGCCTCTATCCAAAATGCCCAACGCCAGCCAAGATGATCGCCAACAAGTCCACCATATACGTAGCCAACTGCTATCCCGGTTGGTATACACATGTAAAATATTCCCAACCATGCTGTTTTTCGAGCAACAGGAGCATTATCATCAATAAAAGGCACGGCAAGGCTTATGAAAGATGCCTCGCCAACACCTACCAGCATTCTGCATGTCGCGATGAACCAGAAATTGAAAGAGAAACCACAACCAACAATAGCTATTGTCCACACTGTCAGTCCAACTCCAATAAGTCTAAACGGATTGACTCTCTTAGCAAAAGAGGCAAATATTGGAGATGCCACCAGAAGTCCAACCATGAAAGCAAACGATATAACACCATCCTGAAAATTACTCAAACTAAATTCACCCTGAATTCCGCTGCCAGAAGAACATGTACCATTTTGCGTACATGTTCTAGGGCTTCCATTAACACCATTGCTCGCGATAGTTCCACGATCCACATAATTTATTAAGTTGATCACACAGAATACAAGTAGTAACCTTTTTGCAGTGAACCAAGAGGGTTGAGGAAGTAATGAAGATAATGGAGTTGAAGTTGTTGCCATATCTGTAGCTGCAGGCATATCAACTAATGATGTGTTTGGATCTGAGTTTGATTTATTCGTTGAATTTGAATCATCCAAAGGCTTTGAGTCTTGTTCTTGTTTTTCCATTTTTTTGAATAATAATAATTAAAAAAAAAATTGTTTCCTTGCTTATCTATCGATGAAAACACTTTAATTAATTCACAACCAAGATTGTAGAAGCTTCGATACCAATTTGAAGGAAAATCTTTTGTTCATAAACTCAAATAATTCTCTATGTGACAGAGCACCCCTATATATAATACTAAAAGCTAAATCAAACTAGGACTAGAAAACCTATTACAACATGAACTAGGATAACAAATCCTAACTATACATTAATTAATAATATTAAATCTTAAACAAATTTGTTTATAATACTAAAAGCTAAATCAAACTAGGATTAGAAAACATATTCCGATATGAATTATGACAAACAAATCCTAACTTGAGATTTATTAAAAGATATTAGATCCTAAGAAAACTTAGTTTTCCTACTCCAATTTTATATTATTATTTCCAACAAAGAAATTTTGTGATTAAAAAGGATGAAATTCCCGAATGAATTTCACAACACTATTCTATGCGAAAATAAAGATAGGAAACGAGTAATTACCAGAATTTTTAGAGGGAAAAACAGTCTTTTTGTTAATTTTTATTTAAAGAATTCATATAAGAATAATAGGGAAAATAAACACGTGAAATTTTTATTTTTTCTTTAACAAAAAAGTGCAATTGATTTTTTCGGATAAGTTTATGAGGCCATATTTTATAAATTTTCATTTGTGAAATTAGAAGAAAGACAATTGCACATGAAAAAAAGTATTAGTGGATATTTAGGTGTCAAGATCATGTCAAGTTTAATGCTTGATGAGCTCTAGTTCCTCAAAATTAGAAAACAAAAGTATATCAATACTTTATAGGCAGATTATCAAATGATGTAGGGCAGAGGGATCATAAAATTATTTTCTTTTATCTTGATAGAGAGAATTTTTTTGGAATAAAATTTATACAACATAAATTTAAATGAATCAAGTTTCAATACTAATATCAAATATCTAACAAAAAAAATTCAAAATTTTATATGCAGTTTATGTGTGCATGTTTAAATTGAGTGACCCTGTGGCCAGGTCAGAAATTATATGCTGTCAAATTTGTAGGACATCAACTTTAAATTTGTGGGGCATCAATTTTAGATTTGTAGGAGGACATGGTTGGTAAGTTGTTATTGGTGGGCAAGTTGGCATCCAGCAAATATATTTATTCATGAGTTTAAGTTACGTATAACGTAAATAATTTTTACTTTATTAAAGAGAGGTGGCTGAAGTGAAGGCGAAAAATACATCAAATCCATCTCAAATTTGCACCAAAATCTCTCAAATTTAAGATATGAACTCCTCATGATATATCCAATCTTTTAAAACAACACCATTTAAATCTAATAACAATTTGTAAATCCACAATTTGAAACTGACCATGGAAGAAAAGAAGGCTGCAAAAGATAAAAGAGTAGTACACATATTAGCTAAGCGTATGTGTTAATATTTTGTTGCATAATACAAGTGGTAACCGGTAATTATTTTAAAGGCATAATAAATAAATATATTCTTTAACTTCAAGAAAAAAAAATATTCATTCCATCAATCCACACAAAAAACACAGGAAAATACTCCTTTCTTCTCCATTTTCTTTTACTTATTGAACAGACACATACGACTTCAAAAAAAAAATACCCAAATTAATATTTCTTCAAAACTCCTCAAAAATGCAAAGAATCACTAAAAATTCAATGATTTACTTTTTTGGGAAATTTTATCAAACACAAAGCGTGCAAAGAAAAGTGAAATTATTTAGGAGAGCAAATGCAATTTTTTTTAACTTTTTCATAAGGATAGTGAATTCTTTACTTGTAGGAAAGAATCAATGCAGATCTGAAATTCATCCTTCTCCGTATTTCATCATATATCTGGAATTCGTGAAGCTATAGAATGAGGAGGTATGTTTATCATTATTGAAAAGTTCAATCTCCATTAATGGAGGTTTAAGCTAAAAGAAAATTGGGTGGAGAAGACAATGTGGGGGGCTTTTTGTCATTATTTAGGGAATAAAACATGTGTCATTAATTCATTGGATATAACTGCCATGTATTTTGGCTTTTTTAAAAAAAAAATTAATTGTTTGTATATATAATGATGTGACAATGTAACATTAGATGACACAAATTAATTGATCGGGTAATCCACGTTGGCAGCGAGTGAGACCCACGCACCAGAGCTGATGTCGAAAAGTGTCAAAATGACATGTTTTATAGCTACTAGAGGTGTCAAAAGTGAACAATGTCCACTTGAGGTGTCAAAGTGAAAGATGGTGCCAAGTTTAGGGGGTCGTCGGTGGATTTGGCCTAAATATAGTCTATACATTTACTCAGCAGTATAATTTTTCCTTTAACATATTTTATTTGGGTCTGTGTGAAAAACCATTTGATACTTGGAATTGGTGTAATGACTAGGATAATAATTACCATCCTAGCAATTACACCGACCTATTTATTTGTCATAGTGTAATTACAAGTGTGCTTTTTGATTGCACAAGTGTCAACATGGTTACATTAGAATTTTAAAATAAAAGTTAAATACCAAAGATTAAAAATTATTAATACTTGACAAATAGAGACTCTATATAAGGGATATTATATTAGTTATTAAGATATATTTTGTCTTTTAAAAATATATGCTTTTAATTAATATTATAAAAATAATGAAATATGTGTTTGATTAAAAAAAATTAATATTATATATATAATGTCATAAAATTATCAAACATTTGACAAAAAGATAATCTATTAATTCTAATTACTAAAACAATGTGAAATATCAAGTCAATACTACTAAAATAAATAAGTTGAAATCGAAAATATAACATAAGTTCAAATTCAATTAAAAAAAAGTTATCACTCTTATATCAAATTTCAACATAACGTACATAAATATAATTTTAAAGAAAAGAAAAATGCAAGTCTATAACCTAATTCAACAATGAATCAACTTTAATTTAAAAATTAGAATACTAACACAATTATAATAAATTAAAAAATAAAAAATACGAACAATTACATGAAATCACAGGAAGTATAGGTTGAAAAATCAGAAATAAAGAAATTAACTATAAAAAAAAATTACCTTTCTTTTTTCTTTGTCTTTGTCTTTTGCTAACGTGGAAGATTCTTTCACTTTTGCAGTATTCATCAATATCAATTTTGTCATTGCTTTGAATATTTTGAGATTTTTCTATCAAGTAATCTTCTTCATTATCCGTAGTATGACCAATAAATGTCATAAAAATGGTTGATGCATTTTATGTTAGAAAGAGAATATAAATTAAAATAATTGTGAAATTTCTCAAGTCGGTATTTTCTCCTCAATCATCTTTTCAACTTGAAAAAGATGATAAAATAGTTTATTTTGCTGCATTTGTAAGATTACTTGAAAGATATCGTTATTATCACGGCTCAACATGTTAATAAAGATAATGATAGTGATACCATTATGGTATCAGAGCCATGTGATATTAATAGTAATATCCTAGATCAAAATGATTTGAAATGAAGAAATGAAGCATGACAATTAATTCAAAGATACCTGGCTACTACATTATATGTTATTACTGAATATAAATATAGAATGAATTTTGAGATAATCCTCTCTCATATAGAATTGACTGAAATATAACATTTTTACCCTACAAATCCTAAAAAAATTTATGACTTCTTAAAAATCATTATTAAAAAATTTTTACTCAGAAGGATTGAGATCTTAGTACTCTTAAAGAACAGGATTATCTTAATTCAGAACAAAAGATTCTAGTTAAATTTAATTATATTGGGATTATGTTGAAAGCTTTAATAAAACTCTTTTATATGAAAATCATAATAGAAAACACTCATGATTTATAAAAAGTTATACTAATGGTCAGAATATTCCCAATTGGCTTGGACAATAAGAAATTTATTATGGAACCATCTATGAAAATTTTATTAGAGTCATTCAAAGGTTTATATACTGAATGAGTAGAACTATCTCCAACATTAATAAGATTGAAGAAAGATTATATTTATTTTAAAGATATTTCTACTATATATTTTTTTATCGAATTTTCTATTACTTGGATAATGAAATGATCCATTGAGATAAGAACCACTTATAATAATTTTTCATGTCTCAAAAGAATATTTGATACAATTTTTTTGGAATAAATAAAATTAAAAAACAACTAAGGGTCATATCCGGACAAGAGATAATTGATTCTATTAATGCGGTCATCGCAAATACAAAGAATAAAGAGATATGACATCAATACATAAAAGGACGAAATTAGTCCTTTTACTAACATTGCAAGAAGAATTCAAATAAAGAAAAGAGTAATATTAGGTTAGAAATGATAGTCTCCTGCATGAAAGAAGTAAAGGACGATTTGATGAGAAATTTTGACTTGAAAAATAAATCAGACATTTCTATGATATCTGTTGGTCATATTATGAATAACGAAAAAGATTTAAATCATATACATTGAGAGACTATAATTTTCACATACTTAATAATTAATATAATTTAATCAATTATAAGTTTGTAACAAAATAATTTTCACTTTAATTAGTTAGTGAGAGTAAAAAGGATAATTCCCCCAATAACAAAATATTGCTCTAGTACATTGATGCATACTTTCATCTATCAAAAAAGGAAGGGTACTTTTCTTACACAACCTTGCCCAATATATAGGCCAAATGCAGCATTTACCCATATGAAATATTGACATATTGGTAGCAATCACAAATGAATGTGGTGGGACCCTCTACATTAATTAAAGCTTTCGAATTCGAAGAAATGAAGAAATTTCTAGTAGAAAAAACTTTCTATAAATCTAAATTATTCAGAATAGAAATTCCAAATACTAGATAGTTATACAAAAAAAATGATCATATTGATGGTCATGTTACTGGCTAAAAACTTTAATGACGTCTCCTCAACTTAACCACCGCCAGAAGCCCGCCTCTCACGGTTGCCGTCAACCCCGGATCGAACCGGAGATCACCGCGGGCCGCCACGGCCTGAATATCGAAGTGTTGCAACATAGAAACCACTACACACTTGATTTCCATTAATGCCAATTCCTTGCCTAGACACACCCTAATTCCACCTTGAAAAATAGGATATTTAAAAGGACTTTGTTGACAAAATGTACCATTTTTCAACCAACGTTCTGGCTTAAACTCCATACAATCTTTACCCCATATATTTTCCATTCTCCCCATTGCATACACATGATATGTCACCCTAGCACCTTTGCCCACAAATATACCATCTGGCAAAACATCATCTCCACTTGCAAATTTTGAATCAAATTGCACTGGTGGATACAGTCTCATGCTCTCATGAATCACAGCGTTCAAGTAATGCATTTCATTTATTTGTTCAAACTTCAAGAACTCTTGATCTTGTTGCATAACACGACTCGTTTCTTCGCGAATTCTTAATTCAACGTCAGGGTGACTCGTTAGCAACCAAAATATGCTAGTTAGGCCTGATGCCACGGTGTCACGCCCTGCCAAGATAAAACTTATGACAATGTCCCTTAAATAAACTTCATTGTCAACCATGCCCATAAATCTTGATAAAAGATCTTGATGATTTGAATAGCCTAATTTTCTTTTTTGCCCTATGACTTCCCTAGCAAGAACATCAATATTTTCAATGGCCTCCCTTAATTTCTTTTCTGTTCCAATGTCCAGTAGCCTTTTCACCTTCCAAATCAATGGTGATGCTACCATTGCCCTCTCTGCTGACAATTTTGTAGCCAAATCAAACGAATGCGCGAAATGTGAAAGAGGAAGGGATAGTTCTAGACAACCAGGGTCTAAACCAAAAGAGAATTTACATATGTTATCAAAAGAAAATCTTCTAAAAACATCTTGTAAATCCAAAGTTGTCCGTCCAAAATCTTGTTGTTGAGATGATACAAAAGAGGATAAAAGTGGGATAAGCCTAAATTTGATCTCATTTTTCACATTGTTAAATGCATAAGATCTAATAGACATACTACCAAGTTCAAGACTAGCCATTTTCCTTTGGAAATTCCATAAATCTCCATCAACATTGAAAATTCCATCACCTAAAAGATCACCAAGAATCATTGAGAAAGGCTTCCCTTTAGGGTAATTCAAGAAGTTGGTTTTGAGCATGTACTCCACATTTCTTGGATTGGCTGTGATTATGTTGTCAAGAACATGGATTTGTATCGTTTGTGATGGCGAATTTCGGAGACGATGAGCATACCAATCACCAAGATTAGTAAATTCTTTTCTCCAACTACAAGTTAGATAACATTGGCAAATGTCACAAGTGCACCATGACCAAAACTTATGTCTTAAGAAGAAAAGCAAAACAGAGAAAACAGAGAAGCCAATGGCAAAAGAGAAGAAAAATAAGCCAATGGACACTTGAAAATATTGCAACAAAGGGTATACTTGAGACTCCATTGAAGAAGAACACAAAAATTTGTTTCCTAAATGGGAGTTGGAGGAAAAAAAGAAGAGAAAATGACTATTACACAAAAGCAAACTTGAATTTGGAGTTGTGAGCAAAGTGCATTGTATTTCTTATATAATAGTCTCTTCCTTTTTTTTGGGACTATTGTAGCACATGAAAGATGAGGCCATGTGGTGTTTGGCAATCCCTATGGCCATCACTTTCATATTCTTTTTTCCTTTATGGTACAAGCATAAAAATTATGATTTTTTTTTTCTATGGTTGAGTTGCATGTTTTCAATGTTGAGATGTTTAATGATTTCAGTAGACAGGTACACAACTCTTGTCAATTTCCCCCATTTTACCCTTTTTATGATAAGAGATACAATATGCATAAAGGGGTCTCAGTTATATGCACTTAATGTTTGTTTGGTGGCTGGTTTGGAGGTGAGTTATGCATGTATTAAATTTAATATAAGTAATTTGATAGTCGGTTAGGACTTAGGAGGTAAGTTATTCATGTATAAAGGTAGTATGGTGTTTAGTTTGTAATAAGTTATTTATGTGTAAAATTAGTATGGTGTTTGGTTTGTAATTTAGAAACTCGCATAATTAATATATGTATAAGTTATGAAATAATATACGTATTATTTTATGCAAGATATAAGTGAAATAACTAATACATGTATATGACTAAATTCTGCATAACTAATATCTGCATAAAACACTACATAAATTCTCTCATAACTAACACCTGCATGAATCTAAACTAGCTATCAGACTACCGACTGTATATAATCTTTTATTCCTTATTTTTTTTTA
>NC_061122.1:19860013-19918881 GCF_002878395.1 Capsicum annuum | reverse complement strand
ATATATATATATATAATACGTGAGAGCAAATTTTCATCAAACATTATGCATAAAACAGTTTCTGAAAAAACACATGGGCACCTTCTGAAAATATGTAACCTGTCTGTAAATCTCAAACTCTATCTGTGTATTACTTCTGAGTTAGGTGGTATCCCCTACAAGTCTAATATTCCATGGGAGAAACGGAATCCACCATTGACTCAGCGGGGAAGCCTCCAACCCGAGTATGCTGCAAGGGTTGGAGTTCTTGAATTTGATATGCCACACGACACTTAAGTCAGCATATAATAATATACTCGGATCAGCAAACCACGATTTTAGGCAATGAGTTGCTTGAACTCAAGCCCTCTTCAGGGAACCACCTAACATCTCTGTATGCCCATTTTTAACCTTTTCTGTACATGCAACATTCTGAATGTCTAAATCATGATAGTCTGAAATGTCCATTAGTCTGAGTCTGATGTGGCATTGGTCTGATTTGGTATCGTCATACCAAGACTTGCAAGTCATGATTTCTGAGCCATAATACATTAAGGTAAATCTTTCATTTAAAGCATAATTTAGACCACTAGAAACATGCAACTGATATAGAAGATTTCGCGTTTCGAAACTCAAGTCAAAATCATGCAAAAACTTCATCAACGTACGGTGGTCTAGTGCCTTTAGCAAATCCATGCACTCTTTCATTACATGCATTATGAACATTAAACATTCATGCTAGATTTCCTCTTTAGTGATTTAAAACCACCTTTAAATCATAACAAGAGTTCAATCATTTCATATAGTGCTTTTCAAGGATACATTGCAAAACAATTCATAAGCTATGAGAAATCTGAAAAAATTCATAATAAGAGAGAATTCACCGAAAATCATGTTCTCATCAAGAATTCATTCTTAAATACATGGTTTCATACATTCATATTCTCAAATCACTTTGGGGAAGGTCAAAAGACCAAAACAATGATGTTAAAACATTTAATACATGAATATATACATAGATTCAAAAAACCCATTCTAAAACATGATTTTTATATGCCCATGAGAATTTAGGAAAACCCCGTATACCTCTATTTCGGAAAATAATGGGTGCTTCTTAAAGCCTGTGGATTGGAGATTCCGAATCTCTAATCAATTTTGAAAACCCACGGTTAAATCTTGATTTATTTGAGTTTTTAGTTTGAAACCCTTGGGATTTTTCTTGAGAATTTTTAGATGAATGTGGATGTATTTTGGAGAATTGGGGACTGAATTTCGTGTTTATGGCTGAATAAGGGTGGGAAAAGGACCATTTTGCCCCAAAAATGGAGTGTTTAAGTCACTTGAAGCCATAAGATATGCGCCGCATATGATATCACCTATATTTACATAGGTACCACATATGATATCGCCTATATTTACATAGGCGCCGCATATGCTATTGCATATGCTTTTCAGTGGCCATGTGCGATTGGTTTTGCGACGCATACTACTTTGAAAGGCCATAACTTCTTGCTCGGGTGTCGGATTTTAGAAAAATTGGTATCGTTTGAAATTTAACTCGAAGACCTACCATTTGACACATAGTAGGCTCTCTAATTCAACATATACAAAGAGTTATGGTCGATGGAAGCTGACACAAATTACAACATCCTCTAAAACTTAATTGATCGAAATAGTTTCAACTTGTCCTTGAGTTGAAGGACCTCTATGGTCTAAATTCATGCTCAAATGGATTCACATACTACATAATTGATTAATATTCTAAATTGGCATAGGATTTAAGGCTCTGGGATTATCAATGCGTCAAAGTCATGGTTTTTACTCTAGCTCGAAATGCAGGGTGTTACATGAACCGAACCTTAAATAAGGCTATATTGAAACGTGTGTTCTTTACCCATCTACAAATTTAGCTGTATTGAATTCTCGATTAATATAATATCATAGGCACATGTAGTAAAAGGTGACCAGTTAAGCACTTTTTATCAAAAAATTATATATATTATAAGAAGTATATAGATCAAAATTTATTTTTCATTCTTATATATATTAAATTGAGATAATATCCAATTACCCTGAACTATACCTAAAAAGTCTATGACACACCTCAACTTAAAGGGGATCCTATTACCCCTGAACTAATTAAAAGTGTAATTTTGTCACCCTTAGTGCCTACGTGGTACAACACACTGAAGTGTCCACTTAGGCACACGTGTGTGCCACGTATGTTCCACGTAGGTACTAAGGATGTCAAAATTACACTTTAAATTAGTTCAAGGGTAATAAGCCCCCATTAAGTTGAGGTGTGTCGTAACCTTTTTGGGTATAGTTCAGGAGATAATTAGGTATTTTCTCTATTAAATTTTAAACAATCTTAACAATATTTTTGACTTTGCCACGTATCCATAGCCACCCCTCGAACCACCTCCCACCTGCTACAACTATCAGCTTCAAATAAAAGTAGAACATTGAGAAATTAAAGCTCCTCTTTGACATCGTTTTGAATCACAATGATTCAATATGATTTGTGTCAATATTGATCTAATAGGATAACTAAGTTGAATATTACATAAATTCATGTCAGTTTATCATGACTTAGTGTGAATATTAATTCAATAGCATAATTGATTTAAATGAAGCATCAATTCATATCGATATGTCATGACGTGTGAATATTAATTCAGAAAATCAACTAGGTTGAATATAACATGAACTTATACGATCTGTAATGACTTGCACTTAGTGTGAATATTAATTCAATAGCATTACTGAGTTGAATGTAGGATGAACTCATATCGATATGTCATGACTAGTGTGAATATTAACTCAGTAAAACAACTAGGTTGAATATAACATAAACTTATATGATTTGTGATGACTTGCACGTCATAATTCTGAAAATGTACCCCCCCCCCCGTCTCTTTCTGTTTAATAGCTTTGAAATCATAATTTATGAGTAATTCAACATGATGATTATGTTAATTAAATATAACATGAAGTCAATGTTGGGTTTAATTGTGTGAATGGAAAATGGAGGGACACAATCCTTCGAGGAAAAGACACACTATTTCGGAAAAAGAGTGACTGTTCGATCGAATGTGACTGTTAAGAAAAGACATATTGTTTCGGAATGAACAGACATGACTGTTCCAAAATGATACACCCTTTCATAAACTATTGCTTCTTTTCCGAAGGGACATTCGATGGCTATAAATACCTGAACTTTTTTTCTCAGGTAGTATAAAAAATTTCTGCACAAGAAAAACGATCTCTTTCTTCCAAAAAAACTCCGTGTGATCATCTCCCGTTGTGTGAGTTCGAAGAAAACCAGATAGTTTGAGGTACCACTACATTCTGGTTGTGAAGCCATTTTATCCTAGGAGAAAAATTCCGCAACCACGGGTACTTGAGGGGAATTATTTTCTTAAGGACACTCCGTGAATTCGGAGGACTTGGCTTATTCTGTTTTATCTTATTTCTTTAAATAACACACTTCTTTGATAGTTCTTGAAGAACTTATGTTGAAGGTGTTAAAGACTTCATAGGTGTTCTTGATATAGTGTTGAACTTGTGTTGAAGTTTAGTGAACTAACATACAAATTGTGTACCCAAAGCAACAATCTTAAGAAAATAACTTGGGGGGAGGGGGGAAATTTTGCTTGTTTGGTGAAATTTTCTTTTCACTAAAGTTTTTTTTTATAATCTATATTATTTGGTTTTTGGATATTAAAGCTTTAAGATTTCTATTCCGTTTGAACTTAACAAGTGATTTGAAGAAATAAAATCTTCACCACAAGTTAGAGATCATTCAGTTGATGATTGGAAGTCATAAAAACTTCATCGTTAAGCTAGAAACGAGGAGTGTTTAAAATTGCTGCAACTTTATAAGTAGTACTTCAATATACTAAATTTACTGTCTTGTTGTGACAGAAAAATGACTTCTGACAGTCAAGTGAATGGTGCTGCAACAACTGTGGCAGCAACTAATGTTGCCACAACAAGTCGTACGAGTGCTCTGCAGGCAATGGCACCAGCGGAGAAACCCAAAAAATTCACAAGTGTTGTTTCAAAAGGTGGCAACAGAAGATGTTTTTCTATCTTACAACTCTATGTCTTCAAAGATTTACATTTGAAGAAGCTCCAGAGGTGCCCGAGGGAACTTCGGACCAGGAGAAATTTGTCGTAATGGAGGAGTGGAAACACTCTGATTTCCTATGCAGGAATTATATTCTAAATGACCTCCAAGATTAACTGTACAACGTGTATAGTGGAATAAAGAAGGCAAAAGAGTTGTGGGGTGCGCTAGAAAGAAAATACAAGACTGAGGATGCTAGAACCAAGAAGTTCTTCGTTGTAGGATTCCTTGTGTTTAAAATGATTGACAGCAAGTCTGTTGTATCTCAAGTCCAGGAACTGCAAGTGATCATCCACGATCTCCCCACGGAAGGTATAAGTTTGATGAATACCTTAGTTGAACATATTAAAATTGTTCTTGATATTCACATAAACTTTATTGTAGGTTTGATCGTGAATGAGGCATTTCAAGTCACGCCGATAATAGAGAAGTTACCACCTATTTGGAACGATTTCAAGAACTACTTGAAACATAAGCAAAAGTAGATGTTAGTCAAAGATCTTATAGTAAGACTACGCATTGAAGAAAATAACAAAGACGCAGAAAGAAGGTCGAAAGAAAATTCTAAAATAAGTGGAGCAAATATTGTAGAAGACGACCACAACAACTCTAAAAAGCGAAAGAAAGATGGACATGAAAGCAATCAACTTAAGAAGAAATTCAAGAAAAAATGCTTTAACTGTGGCCAGATTGGCCACAAGTCAATAAATTATCGTGCCCCAAAGAAAGGAAAAAAGAAGGACCAAGCAAATATGGTTGAATCCAAGAAAGAAATGGACGATCTGTGTGCTATGCTATTTGAATGCAACTTGGTGGAAAATTCTAGAGAGTGGTGGATGAATTTTGGTGCCACGCACCGCATTTGCAAGTAAAAAGTTGTTTGCTGCTTTTGGTTCCGCTCAAGGCGAAGAGAAGATATGTATGGCCAACTCCAAAACTGCAAAGGTTGAAGGAACAGGAAAAGTTTGCCTGAAAATAACATCAGGCAAAGTGTTGACTTTGATCAATGTCTTCTATGTACCGAAGTTACGGAAGAACTTGATTTATTTATCACTTCTAGACAAAAATAGATTCAAATATTTATTTCTTTTCGAAAAAATTGTAATTAGTAAAGGAGAAGTGTACGTAGGAAAAGGCTACATCACTGAGGGCCTATTCAAAATGAATGTAATGAATGTTGAAATCAATAAAAGTTCAGTTTTTCTTACTTGCTTGAGTCTAATGATTTGTGACATGAACTATTAGGACATGTCAATTATAAAACATTGCGAAAACTGATTAACTTAGAAGTTTTGCCAAACTTTGAGTGCAATAAATCAAAATGTCAAACACGTGTGGAATCAAAGTATGCTAAGCATCTGATAAGCTCGTTGAAAGGAATTTCAATATCTTAAACTTAATACACACTGACATTTATGATATGAATTCAACACCATCTCATGGTAAAAAAAATTATTTTATAACTTTTATTGACGATTGCACTAGATATTGTTATGTCTATTTGCTAAACAGTAAGGATGAAGCAATAGATGTGTTTAGGCAATATAAAACAGAAGTTGAAAATTAGTTAGAGAAAAAGATCAAAACTATAAGAAGTTATAGGGGCGGAGAATATAAATATCCCTTTGTGGAAATATGTGTAGAGAATGAAATTATCCATCAAACTATGGCCGTGTATTCACCTCAATCTAATGAAATTGCAGAAAAGAAAAACCAAACCTTAAATAAAATAATGAATGTCTTACTTATAAGTTCAGGTTTACCGCAAAACTTGTGGGGGGAAGCTATCCTTACAGCTAACCGAATACTCAATAGAGTTCCCCATAGTAAGACACAACCAATTCCATATAAAAAATGGAAAGGAAGGAAACCCAACTTGAAATATTTCAGAGTGTGGGAGTGTCTAGCGAAAGTCCAAATTTCTATGCCTAAAAAGGTGAAAATAGGATTGAAGACAGTGGACTGCGTGTTCATAGGATATGCTAAAAGTAGTAAAGCATGTCGATTTTTGATTCATAAATCCAAACATCCGATTATCAATGAAAATACGGTAATTGAATTAGATAATGTTGAATTTTTTGAACATATTTATCCGTATAAAACTAGACATGAATAGTATAGTGGGGGGTTTAAATAACCTCGAGATGAACCAACTGAGGATGTAAATAATGATGAAAATCCAAGACGTAGTACACGTCAAAGAACGTCAACTTCGTTTGGATCGGATTTTGTAATATTTCTCTTAGAAAATGAGCCTCAAACATTTAAAGAAGCGATGTCATCTTCAGACTCATCCTTTTGAAAAGAGGCAGTCAATAGTGAGATTGATTCAATCTTAAGCAACCATATGTGGAAGTTGGTTGATCTTCCTCCAGGAAATAAACTTTTAGGTTTTAAATGAATATTCAAAAGGAAAATAAAAGCGAATGGTACTATTTACAAATACAAGGCAAGACTTATAGTAAAAGGTTTTAAATAAAAGAAAAGCCTTGATTACTTTGATACATACTTGCCTGTAGCGAGGATAACGTCAATTTGGATATTAATTGCCTTAGTGGCGGTATATGGTCTTGAAATCCATCAAATGTATGTGAAAACAAAATTCCTAAATGGAGAATTGGAGGAAGAAATTTACATGGAACAACCTGAGGGTTTTTTGGTTCCAGGAAAAGAAAATAAGGTGTGTAAACTTGTTAAGTCATTTTATGGACTAAAACAAGCACCTAAACAGTGGTATGCGAAGTTTGACCAAACCATGTTGGCAAACGAGTTTAAGATAAACGAATGTGATAAATGTGTTTACATTAAAGACACTCCAAATCACAAGGTTATTATTTGTTTGTATGTGGATGATATGTTGAACATCAGTAGAGACATTTATGACATAAATGCTACGAAACGAATGCTTGAGAGCAAGTTTGGCATGAAAGACCTTGGAGTTGCGGATGCGATCTTAGGAATAAGAATCCATAGAGCTACCCAAGGGTTGACATTATCACAGTCTTATTACATTGAAAAAGTACTTGACAAATTCAAGTATTTAAATTTTGGAATTGCCAAGAATCCATTGGACGTAAGCTTTGCACTTTAAAAAAAGAAAGGTGAAAGTGACTCACAGTTGGACTATGCAAGAGTGTTGGGATGTTTAATGTATATAATGAATTGTACATGACCAGACATAGCATGTGCTATTAGTAAGTTGAGTCGGTACACGAGTAATCCCAATATAACTCTTTGGATGGCAATGAAAAGAGTTTTGGGGTATCTTAAATACACTCAAGACTATGCTTTGTATTATAATAAATATCCTGCGGTACTTGAAGGATATAGTGATGCAAATTGGATCACCAAATCGAATGAAGTAAAATCCACAAATGGATATGTGTTTACTATAGGTGGAGAAGCAGTCTCTTGAAAATCATCCAAACAGACATGTATTACTCACTTTACGATGGAATTAGAATTTATCGCATTAGATAAAGCCGGTGAAGAAGCAGAATGACTTTAAAATTTCTTAGAAGATATTCCTTATTGTCCTAAATCATTTGCACCAGTATGTATACACTGTGATAGTCAAGCGACAATAAGTAGGGCAAGGAGCATGATGTATAATGGTAAATCTTATTACATAAGACGGAGATATAATACCGTTAGAGAACTTTTCTCTAATGAAATTGTCACTGTTGACTATGTAAAGTCAAAGGATAATATGTCGGATCCACTAACAAAAAGCCTATCTAGATAAGGAGTTGAGAGAACATTCAAGAAAATGGGTTTACGATCTAGGACAAGTCAGCATGGCGGTAACTCTACCTAGCAGACTGGAGATCCCAAGAGCTAGGTTCAAGGAGATCAAACAAAGTTGTGTTTGACTGGTTCAACATTGTCAATATACCCAACCATTCTCATGATGTAGACAATGTTTAGTAAGCAAGAATAAGACATATAGTGTAAAGTCTTTTAATGATTATTTAAATTTAGCAGATTTGACCAAATAGTTTAATCTATAGGATTGAATGTTTATAAATCATCTATGTGAGGGTGAAGTGAAATCCGCTTCAAGTAGAATGTTAGTAAAGGCTTATTCTCTAAGCCCTCATGAGACCAGGACGTGTTCATGGCTGAAACAAACAAAATCGTAAGAACCATAAACAGTAAAAGGCTGGTTGTGTGACATGTATTGTCTAGGTGTACATTAAAGCTAGATGGTTCAAAGATATCAAATCTACTGATTGACCGAGTGCATCCGATGCATGTTTACTATGGAAAGTTTAAAGGGAAACCCATTTATCCTGAGTAATCAGTCCTTGCTTGCTGATCACATACTTTTTCGTAAAAGTTTTATAAAGAGTAGTAATTCCCCATTCATGTGGGGGATTGTTGGGTTCAATTGTGTGAATGAAAAATGGGGGGACACAACCCTTCGAGGAAAAGACATACTGTTTCAAAAAAGGGGTGACTGTTCGGTCATATGTGACTATTCAGAAAAGACATGTTGTTTCAGAATGAACAAACATAACTGTTCCAAAATGATACACCCTTCCATGAACCATTGCTTCCTTTCCAAAGGGGCATTTGATGGCTATAAATATCTAAACCTTTTCCTCAGGTAGTATGAAAAATTTCTGCACAAGAAAAACATTCTCATACTTTCAAAAAAACTCCGTGTGATCATCTCGCGTTGAGTGAGTTTGAAGAAAATCAGAAAGTTTGAGGTACCACTACATTCTAGTTGTGAAGCCATTTTATCCTGGGAGAAAAATTCAGCAACCTTGGGTACTTGAGGGGAATTATTTCCTTAAGGACACTTCGTGAATTCGGAGGACTTGACTTATTTTGTTTTCATCTTATTTCTTTAAATAACACACTTCTTTGATAGTTCTTGAAGAACTTATGTTGAAGGTGTTAAAGACTTCATAGGCGTTCTTGATATAGTCTTGAACTTGTGATGAAGTTTAGTGAACTAACATACATATTGTGTACCCGAAACAACAGTCAATACTCATAATGAATGTGCATGTCATAGTTCTATTATGTGAGTGGTCCCTTCATTCCTTTTCATTTTTAAAGTCAAACGAAACATCGATCAACATTTTAAATGTATTTCTTAATCAAATTAAAAAAATTACAATTTATAGTACTTTACACGTAATTTTTGAATATCTAAATTTTAATTTCACAAAATTAAATTAATCTAATCTAATTTTAATTTGAAATTTAGAATGATGAAAACAATTAAAAAAGAATGAGGAGAGTATTATTTTTCTTCTTCTTTATTTGTAGCATTGAAATCATAATGCTCCGTCATAATTTGTGAGAAATTCCATAAGAGTAGGTTAATTTAGCATGAAGCCATATCAATTTGACATGATTTATATGACATACTTTTTGAAAATGTATTTTTTCTACTTTGTCGGTATCTCCGAGATCACGATGAACCTTCAACATGATTAATTACTAAGTCAAAATAGCATGACTTAGTTGTCACACTCTTGGAATGTTTATTTTCCTTTTCTTTATTTGTAGGTCTAAAATCATGATGATCTGATATGATTTGTGAATTAATCCTTTAAACATATGATAAAGTCATATCAATCTATCATGACTTACATGTCAAGGATACATATATATTTTTCGTTGTTTATAAATTTAAAATTAAGACGATCCATCATGAATTGCAGCTAATCCAATAGGAAAACAAGGTTGACCAATTATAAAATTCATGGCGATTTGTCACCGACTTGTATGTCACATTTCACTGATTTCAATTTTAGTTACCAGCAACTCTCTACCAACCAGCTTTTTGTTTGTATTATGATTACTTTCGAATTTATTTGTACGTACGTATTATATAAGTGTGATTTAGTGAGTTATTTTTCGATGGTTCACATACGTCATTGAAACTTACGTTTCCTCCTTTTATTCCTCTCCATTATAGTGAATTTTCTCCTCCTCTACCGGTGATTTTTTCCGTCAAGGATTTCCACGTAAAATCTGATTGTTTTTCTTGTTTTTTTTCATTTTGTGGTATTACTTATTCCTGTCCGTTTCATAACATATATGTTACACTTTTGAAATGTATTGTTTCTCTTGAAAAGTTGTAGTGGGTTGTCCTCCAACTTTGAGACCTGATCTCAAACAGGCTTAGGCAACAAGACACTTAACAGTAAAGTGCGTGAAAAGAGTAAATGAGATACACAAATATTTTAGGCATAATACATAAATATGATCCTAAACTTGACACCAAATTTTAACTTTGACCTTAAACTTTGACAGTGCACAAATACGACCTTTAACTATTCAAAACGGCACAAATATGACCTCGATCCTACGTGGCAAAACACGTGTTCAACACGCAAAACTAGGCACGTCCAGCTTAAAATCTAAGGGCATAATACATAAATATGACCTTAAACTTTGACAGTGCACAAATATAACCTTTAACTATTCAAAAATGCACAAATATGACCTTTAAATGACTTTGCACTATTATTTTTTCATTATTTTCGGCTCAAAGATAAAAATGACATCTAATTTCTTTTGTCAATGCGGAAAAAGAGCAATATTGAAGATTTATTAATTAGGTGGGTCGGCCTCATACCAAAAAATTGTGCGGGTATGTATATATATTATAAAGCAAAGGGCGAATTTATGTTATATAATATATCTAAATATAATTTATTTAAATATTAAATTAAAGATGAAACTATACTAATAATAAAAAAAAATTATAGTAAAAATTATTGTTTTAATAAAACGTTATTAAATTAACATTATTAAGGATCGTAGTAGTAGTATATTAAATTAACGTTATCAAATTAACGTTATTAAAATGTTAGTATTAAATTAACGTTATCAAAATATTATTAAATTAATGTAGGGGCGGACCTACGTGGTTGTCATGGGGTTCACCCAAACCCTCTCGGTAAAAAATTACATTGTATATATAAGATGAAAAATCTATATTGATGTCTGTACATTAATGTTGAACCACATGAAACAAGACATTTAGATAGCCCAGTGGTGTTATTTGCTCTTCTTGGGTGCTTCCTTCAACTTAGTGCGCGGGTTCGATCCCTGCTAGTGATTTTTTTTTAATAAAAAAAAAGCTAGGTGCTGCTATAGAAATAAATAAATAATAATAATAATAATAAATACCAACCGTTTTGTAAGTAATTACACTCTCTCCCACTTTTTAAATTACTTTACTCTCTCTCCCTATTAATATACATAACATAGCCGACATATACATAGCATTCTGTGTATATGTTGGGATTTTTGTAATATGTTTAGGGAGTCGAGATTTTTTGTAATATTGAATACATAAGTTGTGTATTTGTGTAATTTTTAGTAATAATAATAATAATAATAATAATAATAATAATAATAATAATAATAATAACGACGTCGTTTTAACACAAAAAGCAAAACTTTGACCGTGCACAAATATGACCTTTAACTATTCAAAATTGCACAAATATGACCTTCCACCAAGTCAGCCCTTTTGACGATGTGGCACCGTGTGATTGGATGAGCTTACCACGTAGGCGTGAGTGAAACTCACGCATGGGGGTTGAAAAATCGGAGGTCATATTTGTTCAGGTTTTGAATAGTTAAAGGTCCTATTTGTGCACTATCAAAGTTTAAGGTCAAAGCTAAAATTTGGTGTCAAGTTTAGGGTCATATTTATGATTTATGCCATAATTTTAAGTTAAAACTCTTTGTTCAAGGGAGAAAATCATGACTTGTCTCCAAGATTTCTAAAGCTCCACTAATATTCTAGCAAACTTGAATATAGACTCCATGACTTCAAGGATTAAACTCCCTTCTTCTCCTAGTAATAACTTTATTACAAAGAGAAATTTGCAGTAACTCTACTACACCACCACCCAACTAACTCTAACTGAGTTGACAAGCTAACTCTAGTTTTAATATCTACCTAACTCTAGATGACAACAAGGAGTTTGAAACTAAAACACAAACACTTACTAATAACAATAATAACAGTAGGCAACTCTAGTCATCATAATACAAAGACTGATCAATTATAACAAGAATACATGAAATACAACTTTAGAGCGATCAGTTCCCTATTGCGAATGAGATTTTGATTCAAGAGCTTTAAGAGAGATATGTGTTGTGAGTATATAGAAGCTTGATTTTCTGATTGTGTAAGATGAGCAATATATATATGAGACAAGATAACCTAGGACGAATTTCATTGGCTGAGGCAGAAAAGTGCAACAGCTTTCACACCAACTTTTGTGCTTTCGGCCAGTTGTGTAGTTAACGTGACAGGCGGCCAACCTGTTACCTAATTAGGTATAGGCGTGTAGCTTTGGCATCACTTACTCATTTAGGAACCAGGTCCCAACATATGATTTATCTATCATCAAAACTAAAGACTTAACACCCCTCTTCTTTATTTGTAGATCTAAACTCATGATGATTAGGTATAATTTGTGAATGATTCAATTAAATATACGATGAATTCATACCCGAGATTTTTTTTGTGTGTATAAGTTTGAAATTATAAGGATCCAACATGATTTATGGATAATTTAAGGGGATCTTTCAAAAATAGCTACATTTTTGCTGGAAAACTCACCTTCCATAGCCATATTTTACATAATTACCATTTATAGCCGTTGTATTCAATTTATGGCCGTTGTATTTGATTTTATCAATAGTCTGTATTTACAAAAAATATAAATACAGTACCATTTAGCTGTTGCATTCGATTCACAGCCGTTGTATTCATTTTTACTCAGTGGTCTGTATTCATAAAAAACATAAATACACTTCATATTTAGTCTTGGCAAAAACACTACCATTTTTTTTCTTTTTTATTTTTTTATATTTTTTTTCATGTTTTCTTCTTTTTTCTATTTTGATTTTTCTCATTTTTTTTTTCATTTTTTCTCTCTTCTATGTCTAACTTCTATTTCTCTTTCTTCTTTTATTTTTCTTTTTTGTGCTTATTTTCTTTATCATTTTTTTGTTCTATTTTATATTTTTTGTATTTTTAAAAAATATGGCTACTCGACCACAAGTCATGGATGATAATGTAAATACCGCAATTATTTATCGTATTTGTAGTCACACCGTCATTTATATTTTTGTATTCATTGATACAACTGTATTTGTATTTGTATTTGTATTTTAAAGTTCACACTTGTATTTGTATTTGGTAGTTCGCATTTATATTTACATTTTATAGTTCGCACCTGTATTTGTATTTGTTAGTTCGTACCATCATTTATATTTTATATAATTTGCACTTGTATTTTAAAGAACTGTTTTATATTTGTATTTTATAATTGACTATATATTATATTGGATTATATTTGTATTGTGATTTTATTGTGTTTGTACATTTAGATTATATTTGTATTTGTATTCTATTTTTGTCGAAGCCTTTTTATTTTTAAAGAATTATTTTATATTTGTATTTGTAAGTTGATTGCATATTATATTTAGCCGTGATTATGTACAATTTGTCAGTTGTATTTGTATACAAACAGGTAAATGCATTAATTGTATTTTTATTGATTCTAAAATATATAAATATTTAATGTATCATTTGATACAAATGTACTATTTTGTATTTGTATGTCAAATTTATCATTCGTATTTGTAAATAAAAAAATATCACTTGATACAAATACAATTACAAACAAATGATTTTACAAATACAATATGTATTTGTATAAAAATTTGAATTGTATTTATTTGTATCAATAAATACAACTTGTATCATTAAATACAAACAAGTATTCGTAGAAAGAAAATCAATCGCTCCTTTTCAATAATTAAAAAATATAAATGATAGTTCACACTTGTATCTGTATGTTATAATTCACATTTGTATTTGTATTTTATAGTTCGCACTTGTATTTATATGTTATAGTTCGCATTTGTATTTATATTTTATAGTTCACACTTGTATTTATGTTTGCTAGCTCGTACAAATCAAAAGAAAAAAAGAAGGATAAAAAATGAGAGAAAAAGAAGGAGAAAAAAATATATATATAAAAAAAGGAGAGTAATATAAAATAGAGAAAAAAACAAAAAAAACAAGAAGGAGAAAAAAAAAATGAAAAAGAAAAAAGTGAAAAAAGAAAAAGAAAAAATGAAGAAAAAAACTGAAAAGAAAAAAAAGAGTAATAAAAAATAGAGAAAAAAAAAATACGTGAGAGAGGCTATTAATTGTAATTAAGGATAATTAATAGGCAAGAGGGGGTTATGAATTATAATTAATTGAAACTTAAGCTAAATAAGATAATTAGGAGTCAATGTTTGCTAAGTTATGTAGTCATTCCATAATTTAATAGAACAACTATGTTGAAAATGATAGTGTCATATAGATCTTTTTTTTTGGTTTCCCATCCAGTGTTCGGTGTCCGTATTGGAGCCCCGAATAATCCGGATCGTGCGTTGTAGGGCCCATTAAGGTGGCAACACTCCCAACAGAGTTTTCTCCATACCAGGGTCGAACCGTCGACCTCTGGTTAAGGATAGAGCAGTTTCATCCACTGCACCACAACCCATGTTGGTGTGTCATATAGATTTGTTATGACTTACCATGTCAAAGTTCATTTTCAATTCCACTTGCCAATAGGTCTCTACCATCTCTACTGCTCAGCTTAAAGGAATTCTGGTACGAACTTTTTTCTTCTTAAACTTACTTCTGGATAATTCTATACAAATATCAAAAGTGGAAACATATTCTAAATAAGTTATATATTTGTGGATGTCATTAAAACAAGTATCATATATTACTGTAGCAACGACACTACTCCAAGTAATAATTTGCCTATAAAAGGCATTGCACATTACGTTGTAAACAGAGGCAAACCCAGGATTTGAAGTCTGTGGGTGCATCAGTGTTGTCAAAGGCACGCATAAGCCTCGAAGCAAGACTCAAAATGTATTGAGCGCTCACCTCGCTTAATATTCAACTTAGGTTCTAATTTCTAATATATATTTTTCCTTGTCAATGAGGCTTTCTAAAGAGACGGACTATTTCACTTTATCAAAAAAAAAAAATTTTGTTCATATATTTGTCATTCATGCTTCTATTATTAGTCTTGGACTAGACATATATTTATATTTTTCTCTTTTTATGCTTTTTTTCATTAAATCTCACACTTTATTTGTACTTTATGCTTAAACACAATAGACCGTGAAGCTTTTGTACGCTTATTGCTTTTGATAATATTGTGGTGCACAATATTATCTTAAGACATTAGAAAAACTTTCAGTATAAATTAAGGGAGATTATCATATTCAATTGGTCGCCAAAGACATAAACAATACTGAAAAAATAAATATATAGAACAAATATGAGTTCTAAGCTAATAACTTTACTTTCTTATAATATGAAGCTTACTTTTAAATTTATTGAATAATTGATTGTGGTACCTCAATGGTCAAAGATGATTCATTTTACGAGATGGTCACGGGTTTGAATTTCCAATCCAGAAATTTTGATGTTATGAATTTAGCAATAAGCCAAGTACCGGAAATAAAAGCAAAAATATTGTGTGACTCAAGGAGCGATCCCTGGTCATGTAGACTACCATTCATTTTGGGGTGCACTATTAGTTATATCCCAATTTCTGGAGGTATATACACATATATATACATAATTTTTTTCGACGTTAACAGGTGCACGTGCACCCCCACTGACACATGTGGGTCTGCCTCTGATTGTAAAAACACAATCAATGAACTACTACTAAAAATTACTCTTTTTATTCTCTTCCTTTTATATATATATATATATATATATATATATATATATATATATTTGAATATCTTTCTATTTTTCTTTCTTTTCTTTTAATAAGTTTATTATTCGGTCTTTATATTACAACACGTTATCAACATGAGACTTTTCTTCAAGTATATATTTTTTCACTATCACCTTCATATAATTAATATTGCTAAAGAATGAATTGCATCTTTTTAAAATTAAGCATATTCGTGAAAAAAATATAAAAAAAAAAGGGAATAATTAGCAACTCGATTTGAATTGATATGGTAGTTGTTCACGTAGAGTTGTGTTGATTACTAGATACTATAAGGACAACCAAACTACTTAATCAACTATTCTTGTCCCTTTGTTCATTAACTCCATAATATTGATATTTAAAGGACATATACTAATTGTACTATTTATGTTAAGTCTGGAATTAAAATAATCATTATTATTATATAACGTTGTTTTAACAATTTATATACAAGTACTTGTGATCAATATTACATATTTTTTTTTATGATTAAAATTTCTTGGACTGCATAATTAACACTTCTGGGTTATAATAATTTATAATTCTATTTAAATCTATTTGAGATAGTTATTTTATTTTTAAAGTATCATTATATCTAAGTTATTAATCTTTTTATGATAGTTTCACTATGTCAAATTTATCGAAACTTGAGTTTGTGGCACTGGAAATTACCGAAAAAAATTATTTATCATTTGTCCTTGATGCTGAAATTCACCTTGACGCTAGAGGTCTTGGGGATACTATTAAACAAGAAATTAACACATCTGATCAAGATAAGGCGAAGGTTATGATTTTTCTTCATCATCACCTCCACGAAGGATTAAAAACTGAATATTTAAATGTGAAAGATCCACTCGAATTATAGACCAACTTGAAAGACCAATATCACCCACTAAAATTGACTGTATTATCGAAAGTTAAATATGACTAGATACACCTTCGATTTCAAGATTTTAAAACCGTAGTTGAGTATAATTCTACTATTCATAAAGTAAGCTCAATATTAAGATTATGTGGAGAAACCATCACTAATGAGGACTTACTAGAGAAAACTTCTTTCAAAGGGATTTAAGAAATATTCTGAATTGATTACATGTCTACTTGTGGTAGAGCAGAATAATACTTTGTTAATGAAAAATCATGAAACTCGTCCCACTGGATCTGCTCCATTCCCTGAAGTAAATGTTGTAGCAGCGCATAATCAGCCTGAAATAAGGCAAAATTATTATTCCGATCGTGGTCGAGGCCATGGCCATGGACATAGGTGAGGACGTGGCAGAGGATGAAATAATTATCGTCATAATGGTGGAAATAAATAAGAGAATAATAAAGGTTCTCAAAATAATCCTTCAAAGGGTGAAATTAATATTTGTCACTGATGTGGTATGAAAGGTCATTGGACACGTGCTTTTCGTACGCCTGATCATTTTGTCAAACTTTATCAAACTTTCCTTAAAAGAAAAGAAAATGATGTGGAAGAGCACTTGACCTTTTAATGTGATGATGAGGAAATAGCTCCTTCAAATACATACAATGATATTAAGGCAAATCTTGCTTATAAAGATGATGACTTTAAGGGCTTCTCAGATATTACTCATTTGGGAGCTGAAGATTTCTTTGAAGATATTGATTGAAGAACTGGTCACCTTATTGGAAAATAAGTTATAAAGAAAGTTATTGTTTTCTTTTCTTTGCAATTATGTTTTTTTATTTTATTAAAGTACTACGTATTTCTAATTTCTACATTTCTAATGCAATTTCTTATGATAGTTTTTAAAATTTCTTATAGTATGTTTTTTTTTTTGAAGAATATGAAAATTTTTCAATCATCAGTTGGATCCAAAATCAATTACGATGATATATGTCTCATAGATAGTGCTGCCACACATACTATATTAAGAAAAATGAAATATTTCTCTTATTTAGTGATGAATGAAGCAAATGTTAATACTATATCTGGTAGTGTAAGATTAATTGAAGGGTCCAGAAAAGCAAACTTATTACTTACCGGAGGAACAAATTTGATAATTGATGAAGCATTATATTGTAGTAAGTCTCAGAGAAACTTATTAAGTTTCAAAGACATTCATCAAAATGGCTATCATATTGAGACTATAAATGATGGAAAGATTGAATATCTTTATATTACTACAATAATGTTGGGTAACAAATATATCCTTGAAAATTTACCCGCTCTTTTTTCCGACTTATACTACACAAGTATTAGCACTATTGAAACACATGTCATAATAAATCAGAAGTTTACTAATTCAAATATTTTACAATTTGGCATGACGGGTTGGGCCATCCCGGTTCTAATATGATGCGCAAAATAATTGAGAATTCATATGGACACTCATTGAAGAACTAGAAGATTCTGTAATTTAAAGAATTCTCTTGTGTTGCGTGTTCTCAAGGAAAATTGATTACTAGACCATCAACAATTAAAGTGGGAATTGAATCCCCTGCATTTCTGGAATGTATACAAGGTGATATATGTGTGCCTATTCACCCTCCATGTGGACCATTTAAGTATTATATGGTTTTAATAGATGCATCTATAAGATGGTCATATGTATGTTTATTATCAACTCGTAATTTGACATTTGCGAGATTACTTGCTTAAATAATAAAGTTAAGAACACAATTTTCAGATTATACACTAAAGACAATTCGTCTTGATAAAGCTGGTGAATTTACATCCCAAGCTTTTAATGATTATTGTATATCAACTGGAATAACAAATGAACATCTGATTTTCCACATTCATACTCAAAATGGTCTAGCAGAATTATTGATTAAACACCTCTAGTTAATCGCTAGATCAATGCTTATGAGAATAAAACTTTCCATTCCGATATGGGGTCATGCTATTTTGCATGCAGTAGCTCTTGTACGGATAAGGCCCACAAGTTATCATAAAGTCTCCCAATTACAATTAATTTTTGGTCAAGAACCAAATATTTTCCATCAAAGAGTTTTTGGGTATGCGGTATATGTTCCAATTGCTCTACCACAACGCATAAAAATGGATCTCCAAAGAAGATTGGAGATATATGTTGGATATGAATCTCCTTCTAAAATATTTGGAACCTATGACTGGAGATTTATTTACGGCAAGATTTGCTGATTGTAATTTTGATAAAACAATGTATCCAACATTGGGGGGGGGGGGGGGGATAAGGGCAAAAAAAGGATATAAACTAGAATGCGTTATCATTTGTGAACTCAAAGTTCAAAAGATAATTCATTTGCAGAACATTGCAAATCAACTGCCAAATGCATTCACTGACCTATCAAGAGTTACAAAATCTCACATTCAGCCAGCTAATGCTCCTATTGATGTCCCGGTAGGACAATTGACTAATGTAAATGAGTCTAAACCACACTTAAGATGTGGTAGACCAATAGATTCCAAAGATAAAAATTCTTGAAAAAGAAGAGGAGCAAATGATCAAAATAATCGTAATTTGGAGGAAACTACTCAAGAAGAGCAACAAGACATAACAATTGATAAAACCCCAGAAGAGGTTCAGGTACCTGAAAATAATAAAAATAAAGAGATCTCAGTTATGTCTCATCAAGAAAAATATGGAATCAAAATGATATAATTGTCGACAATATTTTATCTTATAATATTGCTAATGAAATAATGGAACAAGATGAGGATCTTGAACCAAAATCTATCGAAGAATGTAGACAGAGAAATGATTGGCCAAAATGGAAAGATGCAATTAAAATTGAATTAGCTTCGCTTGTAAAACGCAAAGTTCTTGGACTTATAGTTCAAACACCTGAAGGTATAAAGTCAGTGGGATACAAATGGGTTTTGCGTGAAAATAAAATAAGAAAAATGAAATCGTAAGATATAAAGCACGACTTGTGGCATAAGAATTTTCTCAAAGACCTGACATTGATTATATGGAGACATATTCTCCGGCGGTGGATGCAATCACCTTCATGTATCTTATTAATTTAGCAGTTCATGAAAATCTTGATATACATCTGATGGACGTTGTCACAGCCTATTTATATGTCTAATTAGACAGTGATATTTATATGAAAATTCTTGAAGAATTCAAAATGTCTGATGCGTATAAAAATTCTCGAGAAAATTGTTCAATCAAGCTTCAGAAATCCTTATACAAATTAAAACAATTAGGAGGCATGTGGCAAAATCACCTTAGCGAATACCTATTGAAAGAAGGGTATAAAAATGATCCAATCTGTCATTATGTCTTTATTAAAAGGTCTGGATCTGAATTTGTCATAATAGTTGTATATATTAATGACTTGAATATCATTGGAACTCCTGAAGAGCTTCCAAAGACAGTAGAATATTTGAAAAGGGAATTCGAAATGAAAGACCTCGGAAAGATAAAATTTTGTCTTGGTCTACAAATTGAACATTTTACAAATGAAATATTTGTCCATCAATCCACATATACTGAAAATGTTTTAAGGAGATTTTACATAGATAAATCACATTCATTGAGTACCTCTATGATTGTGAGATCACTTGATATTAATAAAGATACATTTCGATCTCATGAAAATGATAAAGAACTTGTTGGCGCTGAAATACCATATCTTAGTATAATTGGGGCATTAATGTATCTTGCTAGTAATTCACGACCAGGTATATCTTTTGCTATAAATTTATTAGCAAGATTTAGTTCTTCCTCAACACGAAGACATTGAAATGGTATTAAGCATATATTTAGGTACCTCCGAGAAACTATTGATATGGGACTATTTTATTCAAATGAGTTCGATTCATAATTAATTGGTTATGCAGATGCAGGATATTTGTCTGACCTACATAAA
Source organism: Capsicum annuum (assembly GCF_002878395.1). Taxonomy (NCBI): domain Eukaryota; kingdom Viridiplantae; phylum Streptophyta; class Magnoliopsida; order Solanales; family Solanaceae; genus Capsicum; species Capsicum annuum. Next base: position 19,898,148 of record NC_061122.1, on the reverse strand, counting down.
GGTCGATCTCAGACAGGTTATTTGTTTACATGTGGAGGTACAGCTATATCATGTTGTTTAACGAAACAAATGATGATTGCTACATCTTCAAATAATGCAGAGATAATAGTCATTCATGAAGCAAGTCAAGAATGCGTTTGGTTGAGGTCAATAGCTCAACACATCTAGGAAACATGTGGTCTTCCTTTGAAAAAGAATATTCCAACAATATTGTATAAAGACAACACTGCATGCATAGTTCAATTAAGACGAGGATACATCAAAGTAGACAGAACAAAACACATTTCACCAAAACTATTCTTTACTCATGATCTTCAAAAGACGGGTGAAATAGATGTTTAACAAGTTCGTTCAAGCGATAATCTAGCAGATAACTTTGCTAAAGCATTGCTGACATCAACCTTTGAGAAGTTGAGATACAAGATTGGGATGCGTCGCCTCCTAGATATTAAATAATATTTTTATCAGGGGAGTAAATATGTGTTGCACTCTTTTTCCCTTAACCAAGATTTTATCCCACCTGATTTTCCTGGTAAGGTTTTTAATGAGGCAGCAAACAATGCATATTACAAACCGCTATGTACATCTTATTTCTTTTAGGATTTTTTTGGTACATGGACATCCAAGGGGAAGTATTGTAAATAAGTTATATATTTATGGATGTCATTAAAACAAGTATCATATACTATTCTAGCAATGACATTACTCCAAGTAATAATTTGTCTATAAAAGGCGTTGCACACTACATTGTAAAAACACAATCAATGAACTACTACTAAAATTTCTCTTTCTATTCTCTTCCTTATATATATATTTGAATATCTTTCTATTTCTCTTTCTTTTTTCTTCTAATAAGTTTTATTATTCGATCTTTATATTACAAAAAAAAAAAAAAAAATTTAAATACTGACCCAAAAAATATCCTTTTTATGCTTAAAAAAAAAGAAGAAGGAAAAATTACGTGAAACATAAAACATCAATTATAATTTCAGGCATAGTTAATGTTTGAAATAATTACCATTTGCAACAAGGTTTAGATTAAATAACAATATATACTTTTCTTTTGTATTTGTATATTTGTATATTTCGGGACTCATATACAAATCTTTAATTTCAGGATTCATATATAAATCTCTAATTTTAGAATTCATATACATTTGTATTTGTATACAAAGCAAATTTCGAGTTTATATACAAATTTCTAAAGGTATGTATTTTTATACAAAGCAGATTATGGGGCTCATATACAGATTTCTAAAGCTAATATGCGTCTTCATATATAATCTCTAATTTTTATATTTAGCTACTAATTATAGCTACATGTTGTAATTAGGTAAAATTTAGCTATATCATCACATTTATTACTTAAATATTAGCTATTTCGGAAATTTTGCGCCCAGAAAAAAAAAGGCTTTATTCAAATCACTTGGTTGAGATTGCCCATTTGGGTCTCTTAGCTTTTGGGCTTACATGAAAGGGACCAAAACTTGAAATAGAATGAGGTTAGTACTCCTCTGTTCCATTTTAGTTGGGAACATTTCATTTTACATAGTGATTACAAAAATTATAAATTAAAGGAAAAATGTTCTATTACCATCTTAAACTATACGCGACAAGGTTGAGACACATTCAAACTTTAGGAGGGTCCTATTACCCTCCTGGACTGATTAAAATCGTATTTTTGATTACCTTAGTGCCTACGTGGCACATACATGGCACACACGTGTGCCTACGTGGACCCTTCAATGTGTTGTGCCACGTATGTGTCATGTAGGCACTAAGGTTGTCAAAAATACGGTTTTAATTAGTCCATGGGGGTAATAGGACTCTTTTAAAGTTCGGATGTGTCTTAGCCTTTTCGCGTATAGTTCAAGGTGGTAATAGAATATTTTCTCTAAATTAAATGATAAATTTTAATATTTTAATTTTTATTCATATTAATGATATTCACTGGGCATAGAAATTCATTCATTCTATCCTTATTTAGTAAGTGATCAATTAATATGAGACATTTATTTTAAGTAAGATAACCAACTAAAATGAGAAGGGGAGTATATTTTAGCACTTAAATTAGGAAGATAGAAAAAAACATTTTAAATGTATAAATGAAAAAAAAAAAAAAGTCAAGACGCATCTCTTATTGGGTGACGAAACTAATGAATACTTAAAATATAGTTTATGCATATAAATTTTATCATTTCAGCACTATCAATTAACACTAGTACAGGTGAGGGCCAGGTCAAGCAAATCAATGGCTTAAGGCGAAAATTAAATGGAAGTCTTAAATTTTTAAGAATTTTTTTTTTATATATAAAATCTATATTTTAAATCTTAAGATGCAAAGTTGTAAATATTATAGTCAATTTCTTCTAATTATTTTTTTATTAATATAACTAATGCATTTAATCTTTCTTGAGACATACTTTAAATACATCAAAATTCTTTACTTTTATATTATAAGTTTATTTTTTGTACAAATAATATTTAATAATTTTTTAATAAAAACCTATAATCTATTATTGTTAAAAAAAATGAGGCCCCTCAAATTAGGGGGTCTTAGGCGGTTGCCTTTTTTTTAAAAGGATTGAGCCAGCACTGGTATAGGTACACGCACGATGCATAGAATATTTTTTAAAAAATATTTACTAAAAAATATTAACTTTTACTTTTAAATTATAAAATTAATAAATTTTTATTATATCATATTAACATATTTCAAAAGATAATGAAATATTAAAAGCAATTGTGAATAAATTAGAACTAAAACATGATAACTAATTACATTATAATTATTTTAAATATTTTTATAAAAAAGTAAATTAGTATTTGTTTCAATCATACTTCATTAACTGATTTCTAAAAATAATAAAGTATTAAATATTAAATGATTATTAATTTTAAAGTTAGATTTTTACCTTTATATTTTTAATAAATTAAGACATATAATTATATTTCTTTCCTTCTATTTCAAATTTTTGTCTTTTTGGTCTCTCAATTCAACATCAACTACTAACTACACTTTTTATATAAAAAAAATATTATTTAATTTCATTTCAAATCCTAAAAGCCTTTGTTGTATCAATTACAAAACTTCTAATTCCAAATTTTAAATATTACAATTCCTAATTCAAAATTTAAACACATACAATTTGTTATTTTCTTTTAAATTCTTCATACTGATTGTTCATAGTTTTTTCATTGTTTGATTTCATCATTAGTATTTTTAAGTATTTTATTTGTACTTATCATTATATCTTCTAAATTAAGTCAACTAAAAACTCTCATACTACTTTCAAAATCACCCATCCGACCAATCCCACACCCATTCTTACCTTTGCCCACCCCATCTCCACCCAATTTTTATTTTTTTAACTTTTAAAATTTTTATTAAAAAAGTTTCTTACCCCACCTCTAACCTTGTCACCCACCCCTCACCTTTGCCCACCCCAACCCCACCCAATTTTTTTTTAAACTTTTAAATTTTTTATTAAAAAAGTTTCTCACCTCCCCTCTAACCTTGTCCTCCCCTTGCAAAACAAGATAGAAATTTAATTTTATATTTTTTTCAATCAATATTTTTACTTTAACCTTAAACCCCACCATCCGTCCTGACCCCCTATCCAACATCTCTTTCCCCCACCCAAAAAAAAAACTTTTAAATTTTTTCTATTTTTATAATTTTCTTTTTACCTCCCACCCCAAATTAAACCCAAAAAAAATAATTTAAACCTTTAATTTTTTTGTAAAAAAAAGTTTCCTACCCGCAACCCCAAACGTCATCCACATACATCCCCCACCCCGCCTATCCACCCATCACCTAGTCCACCTCCTACCCCAAGCCACCACAATCCCCCTACCTCTCATAATATCCATACCTAGTGCACCTCCTACCCGGGACCACCACAATCCCCCTATCTCTCATAATATCATCACTCTACTTTGATTCTATCAATTTTGTCTAGTCATCTTAACAACACTTCAAGAATATTAAATAATATTATCTTAAAAAAAATATTCGATCATTCATTTCATATTCATAAGATATTTGTATACATCATATATAGAAATTTAAAATTTCCTAATTACATCAGTAACAAGAGATAATTGTAATGTTTAATAGTAAACAACAATAACAACACAATATCACACAACAAAAAATTTAAACTTTTAAAATATATTTTCATGATATGTTTCAAGTATACATCACTTTTTTAATTCAATAAATTTCAACAGATTCCACATGACAAATCTTTTCATACAATATTTCATTGAATATCTTACTTTCACGAATCTTTTAAATTAATGTTGTACCTGAGTACCTTCATTTAAGATATCCAAAGTTTGTAATTTGATCAATTCAACATGCTGCTTTCTTGAACAAAACAATCAAATTTATATAATTTATTACAGTAATAAATTTGATGCAGTTACCTAATGAAATCAACATGTTTTCACAATTTTTCATACTTTCCTGTAAAATGTAATACAACTTTAGTTACCGATTAAACAAAGTAAATCACATAAAAGAGTTATTCATTTGTTGTTGTCACATATAAATATGGCTCTCCCTGTATGCTTCATGTCAAGTCATTTTTGTAATCTACGAGCAAATTAATCAATATAATGTCAATTAAAAAGATAAATATTTAGTTATATATATATATATATATATATATATATGTATATATATATATATATATAAATTTATGAAAAGTGCAGTAAGTACTACAAGCCCTTTCCAGAGAACAATCGGTATGCAAAGAGTACCAGTAACAACATAAAATTTATCAAGATATAAAATATTTAGAATAGACCTAGACACTCAAGTTGAACAAGACATAAAACCTAGAGGGAAACAAATGTCAATAGAAGAACCCATTAGATTAGAAGAAGGTGGTAATAAAGAAAATATTTTAAACTTATCAGTTCATGATCCGCAGGTAAGGAATAATGTAATAGATCTATGAAAAAATGTAGTTGTAGCAGACTACATACAACATATACAGGGGAATCAAGAACCAGATGCAGAAATTATGTGTAGATATTTAGAAATATTTCTAGAAGAAAGTACTAAAGCACTTTGGGAAGCATATAAGACATTATTCCCACAAGATTTTCAAGAATTAATAGAATTTGGTTCAAATTCATACAGTTTTGTAAACAAAGTACATACTCTACTAACAGGATAAGATCCCAATAGTGGATTAGTATTATTGCAACAAAAAACCCTAATAAATTTAGAACAACTAAGTATTAATAATTGGTCAAGGATTAAAGAATTTCCAACGCTATTGCTATTTATTTCGTATAGGGCTTCTTCTTTCATTTTAGCCTTATTTACTTCAAAATCATCTTCTTCCATTATTTCTATATTTATGTATTTATTATACTCAGTTGTCTCAGCCTCTTCATCTGTCTCTCTTTCATTGTATATGTATAATCTGTAAATCTTATTGAGGTGTCTCCTTTCTTATTAGTATACATTAAATGATCTGTGGGTTTTAATATTTCTTTCTTACTGAAATTTTCTAAATTCCATTCTAATCCTGCGTATTCTTCTAAATTTATCTTTAAAAACTTCATTAATTTAATTCCTTTATTTTCCATTATACTTACTACATCATCTATCTTTAAATTGAATTTTATACTACTATTGGTGACAAGTTTTCCTATAAATCCTACACATATTAACAAATTATTTCCATTATTCATTTCTTCGTATCCTTTAGTTTGAATGCCTATCTTTATATATTTTCCAAATTCTAAAGAATTTATCATATAAGCTAGACTACAATAAAAAAGTCCTCCATTTATCGACATGTCTACTTCTGTTATTCCTATTATGGATCTTTTCGAGTCTGACCATCTATTATCATATATTGTAACTAATACCTTAGTTCCTAGATTTTTTTCTAGTTAGGCCTTTTAAACCTACTACTATAAGTGACATATGCATAAGGCTCATGTTTGACTTGACAATCTGTCTTAAAGATTCTGGACTTATTAAATTTACACTAGCACTATCATTTTCAATTACGCATAATTGCTCTTCCCTAGAATGTTTATATAATTGTGCCATTGAAAACATTCCTTCATTGTATAATGTCTTAGCACTTAATAATTTTAATATGTTTTGTTGAAAATACTATATGTGTTTGTCCACGTCTACTATTCATATCTTTTATTTTCTGATAGAATTTTACTATAACCTCGCAGTTTGTTCTTACTAATATTTCGGACTATATTTCAAAATTTTAAATAAGAGATTGGGTGGGGTTACCATATCTGAAAGAGTAAACTTTAAAAATTGTGAAAGAGTTCTAAATGGATATTATTATTATTATTATTATTATTATTATTATTATTATTATTATTATTATTGTTATTATAATAAATCCGTAATAAAACATGAGACAAGATGACGAGACAACTAACATTCAATGAAGTAAAAAAAAAAAGAAGAAGATAAAAACGTGTATCTTGTTGCTGGAGTCCGTTCTTTTTTTGTCCGCAAAATCTTGTAGTGGTTAAGGAGTTTAGTTATTTTTTTCATTTTAACTACTTCTTATCTTTCTGTCTGTTTTTACTTTTTTTCTTTTTAAATGTTAAAATAAAAAACATGCAAAAATGATATAGATAGTTATTCTTGTTTCTAATAAATATGTTATTTTTTAATTAAAATTTAAAATAATTTATTTTATAATTTAAATCTTTTTTATGATATTATCTCATTGTTTTACTAATTTAGAATGCATATAAATATTTAATTTACATTCAAATTTAAAAAAAATCTTCAGCATTCAACTAAAAAATATACTAAAAAATTTATATAAGATAAATATTTGAAATCAATGAGATGATAATAATAATAATAATAATAATAATAATAATAATAATAATAATAATTATTATTATTATTATTATTATTATTAGTCTGATTATTTTAATTATTACTACCACTGCTATTACTATTGTTTAGTAAGATTGCACATTTAGGATTAATAGACGCTATCAGTACTACGTATTACTATTGCTCCTGTTTTAAAACATTTAAATTTTATTAAAAAAGAATAAGTTTGGAATAGTAAAAATCTATTAGAACTCTTCAATTATAGATTTAAAATTATTATTATTATTGTTATTATTATTATTATTATTATTATTACTATTATTATGTACTACTACTAATACTATTATTTATTTATTTATAAAATTATTATTATTATTTTACTACTATTGTTTAATATCTTGTCTCTTGGCTTCTTGTCTTGCTTTTAATTTTGCTTTTTTATACATATATATAGATATAGATTATTATTATTTAAAAATACTTTTATATTTCATTAATATGGTAAATAAATTATATTTAAATATGTTTTATAGCATTTATATTTTAAAAGAGATAAGTTTGAAATAATAAAATTTTATTGGAACTCTTCAATTATGGATTTCTAATTTTAAGATAATGAAATTTCTTTTTTATTTTAAAAAGGAATAATGTATTTCAAATTCAAAATTTTAAAATTTGTTAGAATCTTAGAACGATAAGATTCTAAAATGTCATGATTATCTTCTAGTTTACATATTTTAAATTTGCAAGAAAATATATTTGAAATTCATAATATCAATTAGAATATTTTCTATAATAAAAATAAACGAAATAAAAAAAATGTTAGTCTCAACTTATTTTAACTTTTCCATATGTTTTACCCTTTTTGTTCTCTTTTATCATTTTCCATTAAAGAATAAATTAATTTGTTTTAGATTTTATATAATTCTTCTCTATTATTATTATTATTATTATTATTATTATTATTATTATTATTATTATATCCTACTTAGTGCTGCTGCTTATACTAACTATATTATTACTTCTTCTACTACATATCCTACGTAGTACTACTATTACTAACTAGTATTATTATTTTAATAAGTCTTTTATCTTTTATTAATATGTAAATAAATTATATATAAATATATTTTATAGCGTTTATATTTTAGAAGAGATAAATTTCAAATAATAAAAGTCTATTAGAACTCTTCAATTGGGATTTCTATTTTAAGAAAATGATTTATTTTTTTAAAAAAAGGGATAATGTATTTTAAATTCAAATACTTAATATTTTAATTTAAAACTTTTATTACGATATTTTAAAACTTTATCCTAAAAACTGCCACGTGACTATTTTAATATCTTGCCACTTGACATCTTGTCTTGTTTTAATTATAATTATATATAGAGAGAGAGATTCATTTTATCTTAAATTATATATTTAACAATAATGAACTGACGTGGTATTTGTATATTTAATTATTATAAGTACAAACACCAGGTCAATTCCACCTCTAAAATTGTCCAGCCAAGAATCAAATTTACTTTAATCTTAAAATTCCATGGGAATTTCATGACCCAAAGAGAGAAAAAAAAAAAAAAAAAAACTAAGAGGAGTATGATACAGTATTTTTTTTGCATTGGGAATAGGAATTCAAAGTACATATTTATTCTACCACCGGGGATTGCTCATCGACGAATTCAAAATTTATATATTTGAAATTTTAGTTTTACTAATATATGTTGAATTAATAAATTATACATAGGCTGAATATAGAATTTTCTGTTCAAAACTATGCATTTTATTCATGTTTGAGCTCTACAGCAGAAATTAGAAAATATTTAGTACATGATATGAAGCTAAATCATCGATTGACCGAATCAATGAATTTCGAATACTAATAACTCGTAAAGATAAGAAGATTCCATTTTATTATTTTCTTATTATTTTTAACTTGTACTGCATGCTAAATAGATATGGTACTACAACACAAAGTATGTGTACTACAAGAGGAACAAAAGTGAATGAAAATTGTACTCCTTTGAATGTCGTTAGAGTGTACTGATATTAATGAAAAATAAAATTTGGTCCAACCAATATTATACCCAAACCCAATACACCGTCCCAATCGAATCTTTTAACAGTTGGTGACTTCCAACAAATGAAAAAGCAAAAACCTTTTGGATGAATATATGACCTTATAATGTTGCAAGGGATATGGTGAGACGGATGCGACTAATCAAAGATTTAATACGATAATCAGGGGACGAATTTAGTATGATAATCAGGGACGGATGTACAATTAATGGTATTATATGTGTCTGCATCAAATAATGATCTTTCTTAACCATTACCATTCAGTTGAATTTATATCTTCCCCTTGTTAATTATGTAAAGTGTATTTTCATAACAAAAAGGAGAAAATAAGGGGTTTCCCAAAAATCACACCAACAATAATATATTCATTATTTAGGATAATCTTGTAAGAATAGTAATGTATTCATTATTTAGTGAGGCTTGGGCCTTGGAAAGAATAGTGTCTACGTATATGAAGCCTTACTATCTCTTACTCTGGGAAGGAGAAAATCCCAAATCAAATTGGGATGAGATATGTGATATTGTGATCTCTTCTTATAAGACTTGGAAAATCCTCATTATTTTTTTTAACTAACTGTAGAAGTGTGAGTAACGACAAACTTAGAAATTTAGAGGTCACGGGTGTCCAGAATGTTCTAACACACATATTAACCCCTAAAACTTTAAAATTTCGCTTGGAAATCAAAATATGTAACAATCTTCTTGGTTCCAAGAGTGTTTTTTAAATCAAATATCAATTTTTGTATATTTCTTATATAATTATAATTATACTTAATATGCTTCGAATTTAACAGGTGTCAAAGCACCACAAAGAAATCAAAAGAAAGAGGACCATGCTAGGCATGCGTTTACGTTACGTAAAAAAAAACATAATAATATTTGGTACTCAATAAAAGTTTGTTCAACCCAACAAGCTAACTTCTAGCTACCCTTTGTACTACTCATTTTTAGCGCAAGTCACGTCTACACATTTCCAACATTATTAGTCCATAGATTCTTAAAGTATATATTCTCCTTTTTATACTATCCTTTTTCTTTTAAAAAAATATTTTTATACAAATATTACTCAAATTAAGAAATAGATTTAATAGTTCTAAGAATAAGAATTATATTTATCTAAATTATCGTTTATTTCCAAACATAGCAATCAATTAAACACTCCTTATTTACCAATAAGGGAGGACAACTCTTACTGCATACTCCATTTGTCTCAAAATAAGTGTTGTTTTAGCTTATTTCATGTTCATTAAGTTACTTCTATTTATTAGATGTTTCGTGAGAATTGAGTATTATTAAAAAGAAATACTAATTCTTTATATAAGGATATAGTTGAAACAATTACTACTATTTTTTTTAATTCCTGAAATAATTCTTTATATAAGGATATAGTTGAAACAATTACTACTATTTTTTTTAATTCCTGAAATGAAACTTATTTTAGCTCAAATTTTCCCTTTTATTTTATTTTTTAAGGAATTTGCTAAGTATAGTATTTTGATAGAAGTAATTAATAGTAGAATTTAATAATTAAAAAGGGTATATTATTCAAACTCTAATTTATTTATATTAATAAGAATAGAAGAAAAATTGTTTTAAAAAATCAAAATAAAGGAGGCAAATGTAATGTCGTATACCACGAAAGAGATCTGTATGATTGAGAAACATAAGGGAAGTTTTTTGAAATCCTTGGTAGGGAGCGCTACTCCTGAATGGGCCTACCTGATGCGAATCCAGATTAATCAGACTCCAATGCAGGTATATAAATATATATATATATATAAAACAATCTTTGTGTTGTATCTACTATCATTTTAGTGTTTCAATACTTAAATATTTTAATATAAATTTAAAAAGTAAAAAGCCTCCTAAATCACCTAAATCACCCCCACTTGGAACCAGCCGACTAGGGCCGGTCCACTAGGAATGGTTCCTCCTAAAATACCCCTAAAGAAATTAAAAACTCCCAAATCACCTAAATCATCCCACTGAGAATCAACCAATTGGGGTCGACTCACTAGGAATGGCCATGAGCTGGTTCAAATCCCTCCTAAAATCCCCCTAAAGAAATTAAAAAGCCTCCCAAATCACCCAAACCATCCCCACTAAGAACTGACCAACTAGGGTCGGCCCATTAGGAATGGTCATGAACCAGTTCAGGTCCCTCTTAAAATTCCCCTATAGAAATTGAAAAGCCTCCCAAATGACCCAAACCATCTCCATTGAGAACCGACCAGCTAGGGCCGACCCATTAGGAATAGTCATGAGTCGGCTCAGATCCCTCCTAAAATCTCCCTAAGTTGGCGCCCTAGACTCCCTGACCGACAAGAGGGAGTTGCTCAGATGATAACACCCGACACTTGCAATACTGAAATTGTGAGCTTGAGTTACCAAGAGAGTTAAATAAGGCTGAAAACTTCTAGAAAGGGGAAAAAGACCCTAGCCCTAACCCGGAAGCTCAATTGAGACTGGTTCTAGGTTCATGAGCAGCCTGGTCCTATCCACTTGACAATCTAGTAGAAGAGTAGAAGTTATCTAAAAAATAGTTTTAAAGATATATTTCGATTACTTCATTTCATTTTATGTCTCTTAATTTTATTAAATACCATATTCAAAAAATAATCTTTTATTTTGAATATTATTGATAAAACGTGCGTTTTATGATTTTAAATATGTTACGACATACTAGAAGAGAGTTATCAAGGATAGAAGGAAATTGAAGGAAATGTGTCTTTTAAGTCTTGAATGAAGGATTGGTGACATTGACCAACTTAAAGTGGCAAACATCATTTGGAAACTTGATGAAGTTAATTATGGAGTTGATTAATATTTTCAAAACATTCTAATATTTTAAAATATATAAATTAACCCAACCCACACCCCTCTTCAATCCAAATCAACCAGTCTCTCTCTCAACAGCTTCTCTCAACTCTCTCCCAACCAACAGTTCTGCAAAATTCTCCCTTCAATCTTCGGCAAAAAAAAATAGTCAGACGAGTTTCTTTTCGACTTTCAACCGTCAATCGACGTGAAGATTTCTCCGGCGACAACAACTTCGAGTTCTTCATCGTCCCATTTCCTTTTTCATAGGTAAAAAATTATAAAGAAACAGAGGAACTTGAGCCAACTACTTTTCTAGTATTGAATATGGACTGAATAAAACTCAAATTTCTGGTATTTCTTCTTCTTGTTGTCGTACTGTTGATTCGGATTTGTTGGTGAGTTTTGTTCACAGTTGATGTTCTTAGTATGTGTGTGTTATGTATTGGTGTTTTTGGGTTGATTTGTTGTTTGTCTTCGAAAAATAGTGTTGAAACAGATGAAACATATGATGCAATAAATGAAGACATCTGATGAAACAAATGAAGACATCTGATGAAACAGATGAAGACATCTGATGCAACAGATGAAGATATCTGATGCAGCTGATGTTAATATCTGATGCAACAGATTAAAATCTGATGCAACTATGAAAATTGATGCAACAGATGAACAATCTAACAAATCATTCATCTGTCGCGACAGACGACTCTTCTGTTTGGAAGAAATCTAAACAATATTGATCCAGCAGATAACTCATTTTCCAACAGATGAGTGATGTTTCAACAATTCAGTGATCTATTTTTATTCTCTCCAAAGGTTTACTTATCGTTGCAATAGGTCAGTTATATGTTACAATAGATAAAATGCCTGGTGCAACAGATTAATGATCTATTTTTATTATTTTCAATGGATTATTCATCCATTGCAATAGGTCATTTATATGTTGCAACAGATAACAAACCTGATGCAACAGATTAGTGATATGTTTTTATAGTTTTTAACGGATTACTCATTCGTTGCAACAGGTTGGTTATATATTACATCAGATAAAATACCTGGTGCAATAAATTAGTGATCTATTTTATGGTTTCCAATGCTTTACTCATCTGTTGCAACAATTGGTTATATGTTGCATCAAATCATATACATGGTACAATAAATTAGTGATCTATTTTTATTGTTTCCAACGGATTACTCATCCGTTGCAACAGGTCATTTATATATTGCAACAGATAACAAACCTAGTGCAATAGATTAGTGATCTATTTTTATGATCCTGTTTGGAAGAAATCTAAACAATATTGATCCAACAGATAACTCATTTTCCAATAGATGAGTGATATATTTCAACAGTTTAGTGATCTATTTTTATTCTCTCTAAAGGTTTACTCATCGTTGCAACAGGTCAATTATATGTTGCAATAGATAAAATACCTGGTGCAACAGATTAGTGATCTATTTTTATTAGTTCCAACGGATTACTTATCTATTGCAACAAATCATGTATATGTTGCAATAGATAACAAACCAGGTACAACAGATTAGTGATATATTTTTATGGTTTCCAATGGATTACTCATTCATTGCAACAGGTTGGTTATATGTTGCATCAGATAAAATACCTGGTGCAACAGATTAGTGATCTGTTTTATGGTTTCTAACGGTTTACTCATCTGCCGCAATGGTTAGTTATATGTTGCATCAGATAACATACCTGGTGCAATAGGTTAGTGATCTATTTTTGTTATTTCCAACGGATTACTCATTCATTGCATCTGGGTTGGACAAATTAGAGATCTATTTTTACTGTTTCCAATGGCTTACTCATCCATTGAAATAGGTCGATTATATGTTGCAACAAATAACATACCTGGTGCAATAGATGTGTTGCCTGTTGGAAATATTTTTTTTACCGTTGTGCATTTAGATTTACTGTTATCCTTTTTAATGATTCATTAATCAATTATAATCTATTTTATGTCCCTATTAATTTAAGATAATATGGCTAAAAAAAAACTAAATCAAGTCCAAGTAAAGGAACAAGTGCAGCAGCTCGGCTACATCCACCACTGTATGAGCTTGCTTTGTAAGCGTTATCTCAATCAGGAGCAGAAGATAATGAACACGGGAGAAGGAATGTCTCAAAAGAGATGATCCAAATACTAATAGCCCTTCTGCTGAAAGCCCTTCTGCTGAAGAGTTGGTCAAAACCTTCAGCATTGATCTTTATCCTATGAGAATGCAGTGCAATGGTGCCACAGATTTAATGGGTGATTTCGTGGTTAAGTTATCCTTGGAAAAATCTTTCAATGCCTTCAGAAAAATACTCTGAGAATAAAAATTAGATGCTTATTTCAAGGAAAGCTGCTTTGGACAATATCTTGATTTGTCGGAGGACAACAATGCTCATTTTTAGATGAAAATGGTATACGATCTTCTCAAGCGTAGGTTTATATATGAAAACAAAGACAATACGGATGAGGTATGGATAAATTACTGTGGCATGCCTGTTTGTTTTGGTTGGAAGGAGTTTGCCATTGTTACCAGACTAAAATGTTATCCTCCTTCTCCTTCTCAAGTTATACCTACTTTGACCCAAAAGAAAGCACCCCACACACCCAAAAAAAGGCAAAGGCAAGTCGAGTGATCATGAGGACCTGGTGTCCATTGTTGGTCCAAGCTTAAAAAACAAAAATTTGATAGAAGCGTTGAAACATAAAGGACTCTCAAAGAAGCACAAGCAATCATTGTGCTTGGTTTGGTTTGTACATAATATTCTTTGGGTGAGAGACGTTAACAACAACATAAGCTCCAGTTTAATAAATCTCTTCGAGGATTTGAGGCATTTAATAGCTATCCTTGAGGTAATGAAAGCTTCAAAATGACTATCCAATATTTGTTGACTCCATTGACGCCAAAGATAGTTAACTTATATGACTTTCTATAGGCCTTCATGGTAAATATTTCTTTTATCATGATATGATTCATTATTTTTTTATTCAATAATATTTTTGATTTATTGGCATTATGTTATAGGCTTGGGCATTTGAAGCCATTCCCTATTTGAGACAACAAGTGAACTACCAGGAAAAAGTTTCCTGTCTAAGAATTCTGAGATGGTTGTCAGCCAAAACTGAAAAATACAAAATTTTTTGATCTTTTCAATCCCCCCAAGGAAGCGGTGAGTGCAATTCTAATCAAGTTTTTTTTAATTAATGATTATTTTAAATGATTTCATTATCATTCTAATATATGTACCGATTTATTTTAGATTGTCCATTCGTGGCTTGTTCCGACCAACTGAGAGTTGAAGATCCTATTTTTTCTTACTTTACGGTCTGTGCAAACTTTATTGAACCCTAAGGCCGTTGAAGGAATAAAAATGGAATTGTTTGGAGCAACAACCATCACAAGAAAAATAATTTTTGAGGGTGGGCTTGTTGTTGTTGACGATGGTAGTGGTAGTGGTAGTGGTAGTGGTGCTGCTGTTGGGGCTAATGATTCTCCTATTATCATTTTTGAAACAACAAGACATTATGATTACGATTATACTGGTTGTACAAATTTTTCCACATCTAGAGAATGTTCTGCATGCAAATGTCAAGACTGCAAGGCAAAACACGATGGAGTGATTAATGCAATTAATGTACTAACTGCTTCTGTAAGGAAAATGACATCTAAGAGGGGTATCATTCCATCAAAGAGAATTTCATATCCATACACTCCACTAGAGATCAAGGAGACTAAGGGGAGAAAGAAAGATACTTTCAAGGCATCATCAAGCATCAAAAAAAGTAAAATTGCGACACCTCTGTCTTTGTCTTGCACCGATGTTCAGTGTGCAAGGGCCATAGGAGAGCAGCATGAGCCGAAGAAGGTGAATGTACACCACCTGTTCCAACAAATAAACATGCACATATCTATTTTAAATAAATGATACATCTGCTGAAAATTATCAAACAAATATATACATCTGTTGCAACTGTTGTCTAACCTGTTGCATCAGATGCGTTATCTATTGCAACAGATGAGTCTTATATTGCAACAGATGGATCATCTGTTCGAAATTATCATACTGCTCTGATTTACCTATTCGAAATCATCCCAACAGATGATCCATCTATTGCAATATAAGAATCATCTGTTGCTACAGATAGATAATCTGTTGTATATCTGTAATTAGCATTGACAATTCTGGCTTTTCAGGTGGATGTCACGGTAGAAGCCACTGCTGAAGAGCATAATATCACAGTTTATAATCCATCAACTGCTTCCAAAGAAGAAGAAAAAGTGGAGCCCATCAGTTTGGGAGAATGGAAGAATTACCCATTTGAAGGGTTCAATATCTCGGATGAGGCTCCAAAAAAACTAACACAGTTGATCAACGACTATTCAGAATAGATTGCAAATGGGCTATTAAAGCATCATGTCGGCAGGTACATAAATCAATTTTAAAAGATATTGGTTTATACGATTCTTGTTGTAAGAACGTGACATTAACACATATAAATCATCATGTAGAAAACAAAATGACAAACGCTACAAAGTGAATGAGTCGAGTCTTGGTTTCGATATGTTCGACTTTGTTGTTGCACATTCCGAAATGAAGAATTGATTCTATTTTATGTCACAGCCCAAACTTGCTAGAATGATGAGGTTTAAATGCTATACATATTACTATTAATTAATACTTTATTTGATTGCATCTGCGTATTAATTTTTTCATCACGTAATCCAAAATATTTGATAATATGCGCAGCACATCGATGTTATTTTTTACTATCTCCAAAAGAAAGCCAAGTTACAAACTCAAGAACAATACAGATACACGACAGACAATTATTTGTACAAAGTTTACATCAATAATATCTACGATAGGTATTGTCAACAGCAATCGAAAGTTTTCCGAATTGAGGAATGCTTAATCAACATCATCAAAGGTTTTAGCATTCCGGCTGGCTTACCTTGGTATTTGGTCGATGAAATATACATTTCAATCAATTATGGTGATGAATTTCATTGGGTTTTGACTGTCGTCGTTCTAAGAAAGAGGCGCATCTGTGTTTATAACTTGATGTTGCGAAGGAGACGTTTCGGGCCTTCATCTGAGATACAAAAGCTGGTCAAAATATTGCTTACTTACCTTGATATGAGTGACTTTTTGGACCAAAAGGTTCGTACTGATTTATCGACGATTGAAGCATACCGGGATAAAATGGGTAATCCATTTGATGTACAATATGTTAAAAGAATTGCTCAATAAACCATTGGTAGCCTGTAAGTATAAGTTTCATAATTTAGTTTCATTTCATAAATTTTACAACGCTTGCATGAACTGCAAGATATGGATTATCTATTTTTTTAAAACGCAGGAATTGCGGTCCTTTTATTGCCGCTTACGCCGAGTATTTGAACGATGAATTACAAGTATCAAATGATGGACTTGATGTCGGATTACTCCGCAAAAGATATGCTGCTCTTTTATAGAAATACGGAGAAGCGAAAGCTCAGAAGCCGTACGCAAGCGACACTAAAGATCCACGACGACCAAAGCCAAATTCCGTAATACCGGATGAAGAACAACTTGTCCATATTGATTAGATATTTATAGCTTGAGTCCGTTAATGTAATAACCTATCCTCCTTGGTTTAACTTGTTAATTTATTTGTAGAGTAGATCATTTGTGCCCATAATTATTTTTTTACATTTTATTTATTTCGTGTAATTTTCGAAGGCTTCGATTTATTTTATGATGTCTATGAATATAATTATATCCTTAGTTTTGAACATGATAATTGAAATGGAATACTAGATTCAACTATCGCAACAGATAATACATCTACTGCAACAGATGACATATCTTATCAAACAGATTTAGACATATGTTGCAACATGAGATGCAATACGTAGGTCATCTGTTGGAATTATATAACTGGTCTTCCTACTTTCTTGATTTGCTTCAACAGATTACCGATCAGTTTCAACAGATAGATTATATGTTGCAATAGGTTGTATATCTGTTGCGACAGACAGACTGAAAACATCTACATAATACAACAGATGACCAACCTATTCCAACTTATAATCAATCTGTCACAACAGGTACACAATAGATATACTATCTGTTACAACCGATATATAATCATTGCATTATAAAAATTTAAATTTTGCCAGACAGAGAAATTATTACCACACATGTAAAGTGAGGTGGCTTGAAATAAAAAATTGTTATCGTGTTCGTCTCCATCTTTGTACATATTCTTTTTTATACACGAGCTTCAACCATTTAGTTAGGTCATCTGCTGGAAATTATATAACAGTTCTTCCTACTTTCTTGATTTATTCCAACAGATTATCTATCAGTTGCAACAGAGAGAGTATATGTTATAATATATTGGATATCCGTTGCGACAGACAGACCGGGAAACATCTATTAATGTAACAGACGACCAACCTACTCCAACAGATAATCAATCTGTCACAACAGGTATTATATATGTTACAACAGATATACTATCTGTTGCATTATAAAAATTTAACCATCCACAGACATAAAAATTATTGCCACTACATGTAAAGTGAGGTGGCTTGACATAAAAAATTGTTATCGTGTTCGTCTCCATCTTTGTACATTTTTTTCTTTATACACGGGCTCCAAACATTTAGTTAGTACCCTATAAGCCCACACCCATTGCATCTTTCCCACAACGGTGTCGCAAATACCGATTATTTTTGTGCCGGTCAGCAAACACTCGATGTATGCAAGCAAGTATAGCCCGCACGCTGCACCGGTTCTATTTCTCTAGAGCTTGATGTTGTTATTTCGACCTTCAAAATCCCATGATTCCTTCATCAAGACTTCAACCGGCAAATGATCCATCAGTTTACTCTGCGTCAACAACTTGGGCAACAACTTTAAGAGTGGTTGCATGTGGAAAAAAACCTTGTCCTCACTGAAGACAGTTAAGTTGCAGTCATAAACCTTACTCTTTCCCTCGTAGAGTAGTATCTCAACAGCGAGAAAATATTTGACTTCCACGTTCATGACTGCAAGGATTCTCTTTGCCTTGGTCCAGCTCTTGCCGTATGGATATGGCCTCTTCTCTCTAACATATTTAATCGCATCTTCATCCTATTGGAACATAGAAACTAATTGATCAAGTCCCGGGCCATCGAAATCAGTTTGCTTACGGAGATCAACGTACCTATCCTTAAAATTATTGTAGAAGTTGAGGTCCATTATCCTATCGGCAGCATCATAAGCATTCGGGTATGCTAATTGCCTGCCTCTCATGAGGCAGAGAATTTTATCAACATACTGTGGTATAAGAAGCCAGTTAATTTAAATAGGTTAACAATTGTAGAGAATAAAAACATAGTGGAAAGAATCCGATGCAGAAGGTTATCTGAATCATTTCACAGATTACCCAGCCAATGCAACTTATCCAACATATGCGTATTATGTTGCAACAGAATACCAAGCTGTTGCAACAGATTGCATATCTGTTGTGTACATTCTTCTTCGTGGAGTAGATTGGAAGGCTAGATTAGCAAAAGTAAACTTACATTATCATCATACCACTCATGCATATTTGTCATATTCTTGAAGTCTTTGGCAGCAAATGAATGCATGGCGTATTCTTTTTGAACCTTCATCTTGCCATTCATGATTTGTTGCAGTTCCTCCTCATTATCCTTGCCAAGCGCCGCGAATATGTCCACCTTCTTCAAAAGCCCCTGAACTTCAACAACTCTTGGAGTGGGAGGAGTTGTAATTTTTGCTGTTTTCATAACGAAGAGAATTTTTCTAATTTTTCTTCTCTTTCTCCTAACTGCCAGTGTAGGAGTGCATGGCTCCCTCACCTTATTAGATGATATGACACCCCTCCTAGATTTCAAATGCTCGGTAGATTTAGCAATAGCCTCTAGATTTTCAAGGAGTTTATCCTCTCTGTCCTTGTATACTTTGCATTTGCAATGAAAACATAAGGGTGAGAAGGGGTGAGAGGGACCACTGTAAGGGTGAGAGGGATCAGTGTAGGGGTGAGAGGGACCTGTGTAAGGGGTGTTTTCAAAAGTATTTGTTTTTTACTAAGTATGCTCATAATCACGACTAGCAGCAGTAGGATGGATGCCACCATCACAAACAACTCCACCAACAATACCCTAGAAGAAGCACCCGGATCTACTAACTGCTCTTCTTATGGATATTGCTCTAGCCAATTCCTTCTTTATTAACGCCACCATTGGGTCTTATTTTATATCAGCAAAACCCAAAGTAAGAAAAGAAGTCATCCCCAGCTTATCATCAGTAGGCACAATCCAAGGATGCATAACCTATAAAAAAGACAGGAGGTATTTAAATCATATAACAATAATTTGTAGTCAGTTGGGTTACATGGATATTAACACAACCAGCTTATGCAATAGATGATCTAGCTTCTGTAACAGCTAATCCATATGTCACAACAGATTGACATATGTTGTATCAAATTATACATCTATTGCATAATTTGCATCAGATGGGTAATCCGTTGAGTCAGGTTTAGAGAACCAGAGCAACAGATTGTTAATCTCTTGTGAAATATGGATCGTCTGTCGCAATAGATTACCCATCTATTGCACCAAATGCAGTTGATGGATAATCTGATGCAACATGTGAACCACTATCGCAATAGATGGAATATCCGTTTCAATATCTTTCTTTAAGGTAAATTATTTTAGTTGAAAGAAGACGTATTGCATTATCCGAATGGTCAAATATATCAGCGTTCTGCTCCTTAATATTTTTTCTGCCTCCCTTGGCAACCGCCAACCACCTAAGGATCCTTGGATGAGAAACCTCATTCGGGTAATCCTTGAACTGCTTTCGGAGGGGAGGAGTGGTTTCAAATGCCCAAGCCTGAAAAATGAAAACATAAAGCAAGCAAAAAAAAGTCATAATAAGTATATAGTCATTATAAATTAATGGATGAGTAAAAATAGTGATCAATTTTACCATGAAAGCCTAGGGAAAGCCATATAATATGATCGTTCCTGTGGATAGCTTTGTCAGTAAATATTCGACAGCCAAGTAGTAGCTGTCATATCCCCAAGGATAGTCATTGAATTTGTCAAAATCATCAGCAAGCGCCAACAAATCATCTTCTATGATTTTCCTGACGTCTCTTGCCAATAAAACAAAATGGACAAACCAAACTAAGCACAATTTCCCCCTGCAATGCTTTGGTATGTCTTTATCCTCGAGATCTGTTATCAAATCCGCCGCTTTGTACCTACTACGTCCAACAATGCCCAACAACCCATCTTTTTTCCCTTGTATTTGTTGGACCCTTCGTGGGGTGTTTCCTTGATGAGAGGTTCTTATGGATGATCGCATCTCAAGTCCGTCACTATCGCAAACTCTTTCAACCCAAAACAAACCGGCATGCCACAGTAGTTGATCCAGATTTCATCCATCTTCTTTTTGCCCTCCTTCGAATCTTTATCATCCCCACGTACTTGATCCTACGCTTGAGAAGACCATATAACATGCTCATTGGAAAATGGAGAGTACGGTCCTTAGGCAGCTCGAGAAAGTATGCAAAGCAACTCCTGTTAAAAATTCTGTCTATATTTTCATTCTTCATAATTATCCTTAATACACTAAAACATTTTCCCAACTAACATTTAAGTACAAGATCACCAGTTATTTTGTTAGGGCTATCCATCGGCATCGCAACTCGAAACCTGTCGATACTAATGGTTTTGACAAAATCATGCCGAGATTTTGATATTATTTCATGCCCTATTGGTGAGGAGGAGTTGTCTCTTTCCTCGGTTTCATTTTACCCCAATTGAGATTGTTCAGGAAGTTCCTCCGAATCTATCTGTACTCTAGCCATTTTTGTTGGGTGGTCAGAAGTTGATCCACTTTCAGTTTCTTTTCTTTTGGGAGACATCTTTTAACTACAAATAATAGAAAAATAAAAAATACATTGCATTTGATGTCTGCATAATTTAAAGAAAAAAAAAAAAAAAGCTAAGCCAAATTTCAAAAAATTATTCTATGCCACATTACAAAAAAAAAAACTCTAACGGATAAGCCATAAGTTAGAACAGACGGGGAATCTGTTTGAAGACCTATTTAATATCTCCCAACAGATATTCCACTTGTTGCAATAGATGGACCACCAAAACGACAACCAATGCTACCAAAACCACCACCAATGCCACCAATACCAATACTAGGACCACCAACACCACCACTAAAAACAAAAATACTGACACCAACAACAACATCCACCAACAACACCACAAACACCATCTAATAATACCACGACAGTCAACAAAATACTGAGATAAAAAGTAGGATTTTCTCGAGAGCTTCCTACTTTTTTAGCATCAAAACACAAAATTGTTAACCCATTCTTGCAGATAATACAACTAAAAGTCTTATTTTTCATAATTAACTAAAAAGACCTAATTATTAGAATAAAGAACAAATGTAGAACTCTTCTCAAACTCTGTTACCTTCGAAGACAGAAAAAACAACGGATACAAGCGAGAATGAAGTCAAAAATAACAACTATGTGGTCGAAAATGAAAAGAAAATAGATTTGTTTTGAAGGATTGAGCAATATGTTGAGTAGTTGTTGTCTGTATTCTTCTTGAGAGAGAGAGAGAGAGAGAGGGAGGAGCGAGAACTTGAGATTTGGAATGAGAATTTTTTTTCCCGCAAATGGATGATTTGTAATTTTGGAAAAGATTGACAAGTTTTGAAATTGTTAATTTGGTCCAAACTGATCTTAATTATTTTTTTAAATTTTAAAAGATACTAGTTTTTAAAACATTAAGTTAATGAGAGCGATTTTCAACTTAGTGTGATCGATCGACGATCCGGATTGGGATGAATGTAATACCAACGCCAATTGCAAAGACTCAGTTATAGTTTTAGTTGACCCTATGAGCTCATTAATTCATCCCTACTTCCACCTAAATCAATGTAGGTAATGTTAATCCCAACATTAAGTTAATGAGATCGATCGACGACCCGGGTCGGGATGAACGCAATACCATGCCAATTGCAAAACTCAGTTGAAGTTGTAGTTGATCCTATGATATCATTCATTCATCCCTACTTCCACCTAAATCAATATAGGTAATGTTAATCCCAACATTATGAGATCGATTGATGACTCGGGTCGGGATGAACGCAATACCAACGCATATTACAAAGACTCAGTTGAAGTTGTAGTTGACCCTATGAGCTTATTCATACATACCTACTTCCACCTAAATCAATGTAGATAATATTAATCCCAACATTAAGTTAATGAGATCGATCGATGATCCGGGTCGAGATAAACGCAATACCAACGTAATTACAAAGACTCAGTTGGAGTTGTAGTTGACCCTATGAGATCATTCATTTATCTCTACCTAAATTAATGTAGGTAATGTTAATCCTAACATTAAGTCAATAAGTCGATCGATGACCTGGGTGGGGATGAACACAATACCAATGCCAATTGTAAAGACTCAGTTGAAGTTGTAGTTGACCTTATGAGCTCATTCATTCATTTATCCCTGCTTCTACCTAAATCAATATAGGTAATGTTAATCCCAACATTAAGTTAATGAGATCGATCGACGACTCGAGTCGGGATGAACGCAATACCAACGCCAATTGCAAAGACTTAGTTGAAGTTGTAGTTGACCCTATGAGGTCATTCATTCATCCCTGCTTCCACCTAAATCAATGTAGGTAATGTTAATCCCAACATTAAGTTAATGAGATCAATCGATGACCTGGGTCGGGATGAACTCAATTTCTAATAGATATTCACATCTGTTGCAACAGATGACATATCTGATTTAATTATCAAATAGACATTTGAATCTGTTGCAATAGATGATTGAGTTGTTGGAAATTTTCAAACAGATATTGGTATCTGTTGTAACAGATGATATATCTGTTTTAAAATCTTTTTTTTCTTTCAATTTTAAAGCAAGCTTCTATCCGAGTAAGAGTTACTAGTAAGAGTAAGTACTACAAAATACAGTAAAAAATAAAGAGTTTTTTTTTTGGATAACTCAAAAATGTGTTCATTGAGTAGTATTATTTTGTCTTTTTAATGTCACTAGTCATCTGTTAGAACAGATATCAATAGATATTTAATTATCAAATAGACATTTGCATCCGTCGTCACAGATGACTGAGCTGTTGAGATGTTTAAATAGATATTGAAATCTGTTGTAATAGTCGACATATTTAATTATCAAATGGAAAGGGTTTTTTAAACAGATATTTGTATCTGTTGTAACAGATGACTATGCTGTTGGGATTTTTAAACAGATATTGCTATCTGTTACAATAGATGACATATCTGTTTGAAAATCTTTTTTTTCTTTCAATTTTAAAGCAAGCTTCTATTCGAGTAGATAAAGTAGTAAGCACTACTTACAAAATACGGTAAAAAGTAAAGAGTTTCTTTTTCTTGAATAACCCAAAAATGTGTTCATTGAGTAGTCTTATCTTGTCTTTTCAATGTTACGAAACAATTCTTCCTCGTGCCCCTCAAATTATTAATGAATATTAACTATATTAATTAATGAATATTGAAACCCACGTCTACGTACACGATACATCTAGAATTATCTCATCTCCTCAGCTTCAGTCCTAAATTTATTTTATTCATCTCTCATCTTTTTGTTTCTCTCCTCTTTAGCTTAGGGTTTCACAATCGTTTTTCTCTCTTCTCTCTTTTCTCTTCTCTTTCTCATAAAGATCCTTTCTGATCTAAACCGATTCATATCTTTCCTCAACTAAAATTATTATTTTGATACCCTTTGATGCTAAAGTATAGTTCATTATTGCTCTTTCATTCTCGTCTTCTTCTTTGCAAGTTATTTACATCTATTTTTTTTATTTAATTACCATTTACCCATATGATATTTATTTGAAAAATTTGAAGAAACTCTTAAGTGTTGAATAAATGAATCAAAAATTTTTAGTACAATATACAAAAAAAGTATTCTGTTGGAAGAAGTTTAAAAGCCTTGTTGGCAATATCATTTTTTTATATGTATTTTGTTTGTTTTTTTGTTATTTATGCTGTTATTGATGTTGTTGGTGGGGTTGGGGTTGTTGGAAGTTGTGGTGTGGTATTGTTGATGGTGTTGGAACAAAGGATGTTGCTTATTTGTTGTTGATAATATTGAAACAAATATTGTTGTTTCTTTGTTATTGATATTTTTTATTTGTTGTTTCTTTGTAGTTTATGCTGTTGTTGATGTTGCAACAGATGGAGCAACTGTTGGAACAAATCAAACCACCAACAAGGCTGATTTGATGTATTCCAACAGATTCTAAATCTGTTGCAACAGACTCCAAATCTGTTGAAACAGACTCCAAATTTATTACAACAAACTCCACATCTGATGCAACAGACTCTACATCTATTGAACAGATGAATAATATTCTTTCTTATGAATAATAGTATAGATATAAGAAAGTAACAGTTGATCAACCTTTGCCCGACCATCACAAGAGGATGCAGTAAAGGTGGGTTTGAAGAAATAAGCTGCATACAGATGGAACCACTTCATATGTGGGAGGTATGTATTACTAATAATGTTATTGTGAAAACATACATAGAGTATACTGATTTTACAAATGTTGTTTTTACCAATTAGTCATGGATCATTCAAACAAGATATTTGCAATTTTACAATTAAGTTTGGTAGGTCCGAACTGATAAGGCTGAGGGACCATGAATATAGATCTGATACCCTATTAAGATTTAATGTCGGTTGTTGCTCATGTTTATTTGTCAAGCATTGTAAAGGGATCTAGTTTTGGTGTTATTGTAAAGAGATTCAATAGCGATTGGACTAACTTTTAGGGTGCATTAGACTCTGAGAAGGCCTTCGAAGCCTAGCACTGTATCTAACAAGAACAAAAAACCAATATAGTTATTGGCCTAGCCTAAATTTATATGGTTGGGTTTCTCGAGGTGATGATTATACGCCAATAGGTGTGGTAGGAGAATACCTTCGAGGGAAAATGGATGGTTGATAAAAGACTATATCATCTGAGACCTAATCGAAGAGGAGACATCGAGTAGAAAGTAAGACTTCTAGTGAATCTATCCGATGAAATTATCTAAATATAACATGAAAAATCTGAATCAAGTGCAAATATGAAAGTGTATCCGGAAATGTAAATTTATCTGTTGTATCTCTGAAAGAAAAATAATGCAGATGGACACTTTTCTAGGGAGCTGTGACTAGGTAGCATGGTCGGGATTATCACCTAGATAGAAAATAGTAGAATTCCAAGAAATCAGCCTTACGGGCATCAGGGGTTGAAATAATGTACAGTAAGTCTAGAAAACTTACGCCAACAACAACTGCAGTTAAAGTAAGGAATCTAAGCGAAGGTGGCGATTTCTAAATATTAAATTGCATCCCACGCCTTCTTGTTTGTGGTTACGATTAGGTCCACTGTTGTTGACCTGATGGGAACTACAAACGTGATTGAAAAGCAAATTAAGTATCATCACTTCAATAGAAATATTGTTATAATTGATTGTGTTTTATAGCCTTAGCATGCTTTCAACATTTCTTGGAGAAGATCAGAGGCTTGCTCTAGTTTGTGAATTTCGATAATTTTCAAGCTTGCATCCAGCTTGCTGATTTTGTATTCAAGCTGGTCGTTGCCGTCTTTGAAGTTAGTCAAGAATTCCTGGTATCTTGTGAGCTCGTTCAGGAACAACACCTTCAAAGTTGTGGCATTTTAGAAGGCCTTCATAACACTTTCTTCAGAAGCCTTAAAGGATACATGGAGGGTAGCTGTGTTTATTTTAGGTCAAAATATGTTGAAGCACACTCAAGATGTGGTCCCAATAGTTGAGCATCACACTTTTATCGAGCATTGCTCAATGCAGCTTACTCAACCAATTTGATAAATTAATAAGTGAGGAGTTACGTACACGCTACTAATCCTCACTTACTAATTTATCAAATTGGTTGAGCAAGCTGCATTGAGCAACGCTTAATAAAAGTGTGTTGTTCAACTGTTGGGACCATATCTTGAGTGTGTATCAACACATTTTGACCTAAAACAAACACAACTACCCTCCATGTATCCTTTAAGGCTTCTGAATAAAGTGTTCTGAAGGCCTTCTTCAATGCCACAATTTTGAAGGTAGTGTTCCTGATCGAGCTTACAAGATATTAGGAACTCTTGACCAACTTCGAAGATGGCAACGACAAGCTTGAATACAAAATCAGCAAGATGGATGCAAGCTTGAAAATTATCAAAATTCACAAACTAGAGCAAACCTCTGATCTTCTCCAAGAAATGTTGAAATGCTAAGGCTATAAAACACAATCAATTATAACCATATTTCTATGGAAGTGATGATAGTCAATTTGTTTTTCAATCACGTTTGTGGTTCCTATCAGGTCAACAATAGTGGACCTAATCGTAACCACAAACAAGAAGGCGTGGGATGCAATTTAAAATTCAGAAATTGCCGCCTTCGCTTAGATTCCTTACTTTAACTGCAGTTGCTATTGGTGCAAGTTTTCTAGACTTATTGTACATCATTTCAACCCTCGATCCCCGTAAGGCTGCTTTCTTGGGCTTCTACTATTTTCTATCTAGGTGATAATCCTGACCACGATACCTAGTCGCAGCTCCCTATCAAAGGGTCCATCTTCATTATTTTTCTTTCAGAGAGACAACAGATGAATTTACATTGCCGGATACACTTTCATATTTGCACTTGATTCAAATTTCTCATGTTGTTTTTAGATAATTTCATCGACTAGATTCTCTAGAAGTTTTACTTTCTACCCGATGTCTCTTCCTCAATTAGCTCTCAGATGATAGTCTTTTATTAGCCACCCATTTTCCCTCGAAGGCATTCTCCTACCGCACTTACTGGCGTATAATTATCACTCCGAGAAACCCAACCATATAAATTTGGGCTAGGGCAATAACTATATTGGTTTTCTGTTCTTGTTAGATGTAGTGCGAGGCTTCGAAGGTGTTCTCAGAGTCCACTGCACACTTAAAGTTAAGTCCAATCGCTATTGGATCTCTGCAATGACACTAAATATTGATTCCTTCTCAAAACTTGACACACATAAACACGTGCAACAACCGTCAGTAATTCGTAATAGGGTATTTGCACCATCTTCATAAGGTCCTCAACCTTGTCAATTCGAATCCATCAAACTTTACAATGCAGGATCTTGCTTGAATGATCAGTGCCTAATCGGTTAAAAACTGCATTCACAAAAATATTGTACTTTGTGTGTATTATCCCGGTGACTTTATCAGTAATACTTCTTAACTCACACACATATGATTTTGAATCCATTTGCACGCACCTTATTCTTTCTAGCCCATTTATGGCTTAAATTGAATAAATAGATGACTAGTAAATTGCAACAGATGCCACATCTGTTGAAAAAGCAAATTGATATATCCATCTGTTGCAATAGATTGTCAATATGTTGTAAGTTATCTGACAGATGGATTAAATTTTGTAATAGATTACCCATCTGTTAGATTTATTTTAAAGCAATTTTTTTTTCTTTCCGAAATACAATAAAAAGATAAAATGTAGTATTTAGATTCATTATAAAATGTAGTATTTAGATTCATTTTTTTTAATTTATACATTCGAAAAGTCACCAGTTTTATTTAATTAAGGGATATATGAACAGTCGTGGCTTCTTGTTTGACTTTTAGTCACCTCTTCCAATTCAATCATTTATAAAAAGGTAAAAAGGTCCCTCCGACCTCCTTTCCTTACTCTCTCTCTCTCACTCATTCATTCTACTACACTTGTAGTACAAATATGGTTGATCCAGATTCGTACAAGAAGATTCATATAGAGTCTTTGCAGAAACTTCAAAGGCAGTTTGATGACCTCCAGAGGGATTTGACCGACTTCGGAGCAAGGCTAAGAAGGGCGGCCCTACTGCTGCTGTCGGATGAAAATTGTCCGATTGACAATAATAATAATAATAATAATAATAATAATAATAATAATAATAATAATGATAATAGTAATGATAATAATAATAGTAGTAATAATAATTAGGTTATGTTTTTCTTTCTTTTAGCGTATATAATGGTTTAGTTTGGTCGACTTTAAATTTTTAATTCTTATTTAATATTTAATTATCATTCTATTTATTTCATATTCTCAACATTTCGACGGTTGGAGGTAGGGATTGAGCACTCGTGGAAACAGAGGGTGGGTGGTGAAAAGTCATGATACTCCTAAAAATGATTCATTAATAAATAATAAGGAACTAAATGATATACACAATTTATAAGCGTAAAAGAAAGATTATTTAATTTAAAAAGAAGTCGCATCATTGGATTATATGATCATTGTTAAGGAAAAGGTGAATGGTCAAGGCTGTGACTTTTTGTCTAAACACATTCAACAAACAAAAACAAACAACGTTGCTGATGCATCAAATTCCTCATCTGTTGCGATTGATTAATGAGTTGTTCGAAGAAATCAAAAAAGCTCCTAATAATGGTCGCAATAGATGGGTTATCTGAAGCAACAGATATACAATCTGTTGCCATAACTCAATAAAAATAATGGTTATTATTTTATTAAAGAAACGGTTATTGAAAACCAGGTGTCTTAAAAGTCATGACTTTTCACAATAATAAAAAAACTCACTAGCTTGATTTAATCAAGCCATTTCTTTTCACAGAAAACAATAAGAAAATAAATGATAAAACACAATTTAAACCATAAAAATCTCATCAAAAATATTTTTATTTTTAAATCTTTTTTATTAATTTATATAATAAAAAGGTCAGCAAATTTGGATTAATGATATGATGATAATTTTTTTTGAAAATAAGATAGATTATATGTTGCAACAAATATATTATCTGATGCAATAGGTTATCTATTGTTGCAATGAATGACATATCTGTTGTCACAGATGATTTATCTGATGCAACAAATATATAATATGTTGTCACAACTCAGTATAAAAACGATTCCTGGAAAGAACTAATTATTAATAATAATAAGCTGAAAAGTCATGACTTATCGCAATATTGCTTAATTTAATTAAGTCATAACTTTTTACACTAATCAAGAATGTCATTAATAAATGAAGGTGAACAGTTGCGCCTTTAAATCTGTTTTATTAATTTATATAATTACAAAGTCAGAAAATTTGGATGTTATGATGATACATTTTTTAAAAAAGATATATAGATTATGTGTTGCAACAGATATATTATCTGATGCAACAGGTTATCTATTTATTGCAACAGATGATATATCTGTTATCACAGATGAGTTATCTGATGCAATAAATATATAATCTGTTGTCACAACTCAGTATAAAAACGGTTCCTGGAAAGTCATGACTTATCGCAATATTGCTTAATTTAATTAAGTCATAACTTTTTACAGTAATCAAGAATGTCGTTAATAAATGAAGGTGAACAGTTAATTAAAAAGTTAGAAAATTTGGATGTCATGATGATAATTCTTTTTAAGAAAAAGATACATAGATTATATGTTGCAACAGATATATTATCTGATGCAACAGATTATCTATTTGTTGCAAATATCTGTTGTCATAGATGAGTTATCTGATGCAATAGATATATCATCTATTGTCACAACTTAATATAAAAACGGTTCCTAGAAAGAACTAGTTATTAATAATAATAAGCCGAAAAGTCATGACTTATCACAATGTTGTTTAACTTAATCAAGTCATAAATTTTCATTGTAAGCAAGAAATGTCATTAATAAATGGAGGTGAACAGTTGCAATTTTTTTTCTAACACATTCAAGTTCAATCCTCTATAAATAGGTCCCTCCTTACTCAATTGTTCATTCTACCGCACTCTATTTATTCCTTGCTCTTGTTACACCTTCAACTACTTTTTCTTCAAGGACTTGATAGCTTTTTTCTGTCTCTAGTAAGTTTTTTATATGTCCCCCATCCTGTCATTTTTTCATTCAATTTGAAATACTTTAACGTTTGATTCTTATTTTTTATCTTCACTTTCGCTTGAAAGCGGAGGAATGTCTCATTAATTATAACTAACCATTCCATTAAACAATTTTGAAATAAATATAGAATGAGAGATATATGTGATATAGAATCAAGTATAGAACTATAGTAAAAAGATTTCAATTTTTGTGTAAATATACATTGTATTACGTTCAAATTCTTTTTTTCTTTACTTTTATTTTAAGGTGTGTTTTGTCAACTTATGCATTTTCTCTAGATATGGTTGATCCAGTGTGGGATGTCGCTATTTTATGAGACGCCAACTGCAGAAGGAGGTTCATGACCTGCGGTGGGAGTTGACCGCCGTCAGGGTAAGAATGCTGCGGGAGATCCGCAAGCTGAGGAGGGCGTTGCTGCTGGTTGAAGATTGGCCGACTGGCCATACAAATAATAGTGATGATAATAATAATTAAGCATTTTCTTTTCTTTTACCTATGTATTTTTATTTTTTTTGTTTAATAAAAAATTTATGTTCGATGCATTTGACGTTTTAATTCTTATTTAATTTTCATGCTGTCTATTTTTTTCTCAACAAATGACATGTCTACAATTAAGGAATAATTTGAATCCAGTATCAATTGCAAGAGATTAGCATATGAGTTATCTGTTGGGTTTGTGACTGGAGCTGTGTTTTGTTGCTCGAATAACATTATTCATGTGTTGCAACAGAATAATTATCTATTGCAATGGATTACTTGTCTGGTGCAACAGATTACTTGTTTGTTGCAACAGACAACTAATCTGGTGCAATAGATTATTTATCTGTTTCAACAGATTAGTAATTTGGTACAACAGATTATTAATCTGTTAAAACAGACAACTAATCTGGTTAAAACAGACAACTAATCTGGTGCAACAGAATACCCATCTATGCGACTCATATTATGGGCACCTAGAACCATAATCATGAATTCAACATGTGTCTACTGTTGCAACAGAACATTTATCTGGTGCCATAGATGATGGATCGGTTTAAATAGATTGCTCTTATGTTACATTCATGTTCGCGTGCTAGCTATTGTTGCAAAAACAACATACTAGCAGTTACCCAGATGACAAATTCAACTAAAAAGCATAATTTGACTTACCAAAGTCTCCTCTCAAAGTAAATGCCAAAGTTGAAAGTGATGTACGAAATAAAATTTGACCTAAAAAATTGGTGAAAGAGCAGCAGTTGTCGTAACAACAACAACAGTGGTCAATAAGAATAATATGAAGATGATAATGAAGTATAAGATGATGATAATGAATCAGAAGATGATGAATAAAGCAGCAGCAACAATGACCAACAAATATCGCGAAGAGAGAGAAAATAATAACGGATAAGGAGAGACAAAAATACGCCTTTTTTTCCTTCGTTTCCTGTTATATTAACTAACATTTGGATCAAAGTATAAATTTAAAAACTTGTGGATTATTTTAAAATTTTCCAAACTTTCTTAATCTATAATTAAGTAATTGTCACCTCCATTTAATTATTAAGACCTGTGTCACCTACACCTCATTTTAAATTTTTTTTGTCACCTTAGCTCAAAACCCCACTAACCACATGTATACAGAGAAATTGCTTTCTAACAAACCAAAAAAGTAAGATTTAATTCATTATTGGTGAGGAGAAAGAATAATATAAACTCCATTCATTTTGATTTAGGTGACATGTTTTTTATAATTAGTCCTAAAAAAAAGAATTTTATTTTTTTTAAACCTCTGCATGATAAAAATATTGCATAAATTGAAATGAAAGTAATAACAATTTAATTTTAAATTTTTATTTTGTCTTAATGAAATAATCTTCGATCACACAAATAATTTTTACTTATTTTAACTTACAAATTTCAATCATCTCTTTCAATTCTTAAATTTCGTAATCAGTCAAATACATTCACATAAATTGACATCACATAGTAGTAATATTCTCTCATCTCTTTTTTTTTTTGTTGGTTCACTAATGGAAAATTCGACAGAATTTTCATTTTACCCTTTATGAGATAATCTTCGATCAAACATATATTTATTACTTATTTTGACTCATAAATTTCAGTAATCTCTTTTATTCTTAATCTCCATATTCAGTCAAGCACCTTCACCTAGATTGATATGACGTAGTCGTGCTTCTGGTTTTTTGGCTCTATAATAGAGAGTTTGTCGGGATTTTTATTTTACCCTTGATGAGATAATTTCGATCACACAAATATTTATTACTTATTTTGGCTCACAAATTTCATTAATCTCTTTTATTCTTAACCATCATATTCAGTCAAACATATTCACATAAATTACTCCCTTCATTCGCTTTTACTTGTTACTAATTTTCTAATTGAATTTCTACTTTACTTGCCATTTTTGACGTACTAAATTTTTTTTTTAAATTTTATTCTTAATATTAATTATTTTTTTCTAAATTAATTTGAAGGCACAATGTAAATATCATTTAATAGAAATATTATAATAAAATAGTTATACTATTAATTTTATTTTAATAAATATATCAATTTAAATTGTCACAAGTGAAAATGACGGAAATAGAAGCACTTTTTATCCTTTTGTTTTTCTGGTTCTATAAATAAGAAGTTAGACGGGCAAACTCTCCCATCATCTCAAAGGACACATACATAATATCTTCTTTGCAAAGCAACAACTCTCACAATTTTTTTTCTCATTTCATCATCATGTCTCAGGTACCTCTTTCTTTATTTACTTTTCATTATTCTTTTTTTTTTTTTTCTAGATATGTTCACAGTTCTCAATTTTCCATCTTTGTTTTTCTAATATAAGCCAACAATAATCTTTGGATTCTCTGAAGGGGTTGAGGAATTTTGGTTAAATGATCCAACTTGGAATTTGTACCTTTTCTTTTTTAAACTTTAGGTGGAATTTTTGGTTCTTGGTATCAATTAATAAATTTGAGATATCTGAATTAATACAAGAAAATTAATCTTCTCTTTTTGGAGCTCAAAATTGATCAATTCTGGGGTTTTGTGAATGTTTTTCTTGTTAACCAATCAATATTCCCCCCCCCCCCCCCCCTTTGTTCCTTAATCCTTCCCATTTTATAATTGAGTTTGAGATGAGTTGACTCTCATATTCATTGAGGATTTTGACTCAGTATATAGTATACACTGACAATTATTTAAGACTTAATTGCATTTTTGATCCCTTAGTTGTTAATTTTTATTTTTTTTCAATTTGATCATTGTGATATCTTGTTGAGTGTATTTAAATTTAATCTTTAATTAATTGACATGTATATTTTTGTTTCATTTCCCTGTGAATATTCACAAAATTTTCACCATTCCACTACTTAATTACTTAATATACTTTATAATTTCATATTATAAAGGATTACTAACACACATTTCAATTGAATAAAAGGTCAAACTTCCTAAAACCCGAGGGACAAGAAATGCTATTATCCCATTGTTTAATTATACTTATAGTGTATTTTAATATGTTGTATCATATAATTTGTCATAATTTTTAGGTTATCAATTAATTCCACTTATTAACCACTAGCTTATTTTACATAAATAGTTACATGTAGTCATCTTTTATGTGACTTAACATTATCATTATCAGTGTGTAGAGAAATTAAAATTGGCAATTAATTGGTGATCTTTCTTATTTTTTTCTTGAATGATATAAGCAGACAGTTGTTCTCAAGGTTGGCATGTCATGCCAAGGGTGTGTTGGAGCTGTGAACAGGGTTTTGGGCAAAATGGAAGGTACATTTGTTATATATTAGACCTCTTTTTTTATTCACTCTTGGATCTTGTTTGACTTGACTCGAAATTTTAAAAAACACATAAGTAGAGTGTTGCCTTGCCTTTCGAAGGTTTAGGGTTGTTGGTGTCTGGCGTAGTATTAGTTGCATCCTTGTGGTTCTTGCTTTCGATATCCATCGACATATGTTGTTTATAGTGTTTCGTTCACAACAAAGTAGAGTGTTGCCTTGCCTTTTGAAGGTTTAGGGTTGTTGGTGTCTATTGTAGTATTAGTTATATCCTTGTAATTCTTGCTTTTGATAGTCATCGGCATACGTTATTTATTGTGTTTCGACAACCACATGATTTTGCAGCTGTTATTGTTTCTTTCGTTTGGGCTCTGCGCTGCTTTCTGTATTAACTACTATGCTTTCTTCATTATTTTCTTCTTCTTGTACTTGAATTTGTTGCACTTGGGCCGAGGATCTCTTGGAAACAACCTCTCTATTTCCATACGAGATAGTGGTGAAGTCTGCGTATACTTTACCTTCCCCAAACCACACTAGTGGGAATTCACTGGGTATGTTGTTATTATTGTATATACAAAGATTTTTGGGATTTATGATGTTAAGCATGTAATGATATATATTTGTATATGTAAAATCATGTCATTAAAAGGCTAAAATGTGCATATTTCAATTATAACGTTTTCAAATGTATAAATGTGTCATCATTCTTTTTAGAGTAAATTAGTTTATGAGTTCTAGATTTTATTCTTTTGGTGTTATTGGATTCTATTTGAATACAAATATAAGGTTTAGATAAAGATATTATTGAGTTCTGCTAAATCCATATTGTAAAACATGAGGCTCCCAAGTGTCGCATAAGCTAGAACAGAGAGTACTATTGTGAGCAACTAACATGACTCAAATGTTCTGTACAAATATATGGTAGGTGTTGAATCATTTGATATCGATATAAAGGAGCAAAAAGTGACCGTGAAAGGAAATGTGGAACCCGAAGCTGTTTTCCAGACTGTTTCAAAGACTGGAAAGAAGACTTCTTTCTGGGAAGAAGCAGCACCAGCACCAGCACCAGCTGAACCCGAAGCAAAGCCTGTAGAAGAAAAGCCTGCAGAAACACCAACTGACCCCGAACCAAAGCCCGCGGAAGAAAAGCCCGCTGAAACTGTTGCTGCAGCATGATGATTGTTACCTTAACTAGTGACTGAAATTTACACCATGCCTGTGATTTGTTATGCAACTTCTTTTTTTATATGACTAAAGCCAGAATGTGATGTGTAACAGTTTATTCAGAGTTGAAATAATTGTCTGCTAATTTTCTGTGTTTGGTTTTCTTGTGATATTGATATATAGCAAGTCTTTATTGCTATCTACAAGAATACAATCGACTCATACTCCCTCCGTCCATGGAGTTAGGATGGAGGGAGTAGCATTTAGGAACATCGATGTCATATTCTTCCATGTATCTCTTCTCCAGTATACATACATATATATACAATATACCTGATTATCCGATAGGCATGTTGATTGTCCAAAAGGGTTGTTGTTACACTCATACTTTTCTTGTAGTGTCCTTTGATATAACAAGTGTGAATCCATCTAATCCGCAATTTGTTTCATGATTTGTTAGTCAAATCCTGGTGTTTTTAGCTATAGTTTCTTTATTCCAGGCTATAGTTTCAATCACCAACACAACACACTCAATTCCAGGCTACCAACACAACTAAAAAAATCGCAAAAACCAGCCACAAAAAATCGATCACACAATGTGGTCAGTTTTTTAATTTATTTATTTATTTTTTTTTGTAAAAAAGCGACGACATGTGGTCGCTTTTATATTTTAAAATATCAAAATAATCATTTCAATAATTTTTATATTAAATAAAAAATAAAAAAACCGGCCACTTGTGCTCAGTTTTATTTAAAATATTATAATTAAAAAATATTTTTAAAAACCAATCACATGTGGATCGACCACTATTGCTCTGTTTTAATTATTTTTTTAAATATATATTTTAAAAAAAAACTGACCACATGTGGTCGGTTTTTAATGAAATTAAAAAAATAAATTAATTTTAAGAAACCAACCACATGTGGTCGATTTTTAAATAAAATAAAAAAAAATAATTTTTAAAAATCGACCACTTGTGGTCGGTTTTTAATGAAAAATAAAAATAATTAATTTTAAAAAACTGACCACATGTGGTCGGATTTTAATTTAAATAAAAAAATAATTTTAAAAACTGACCACATGTGATCGGGTTTTCATTAAGATAAAAAAATATTTTTTAAAAACCGACCACTTGTGGTCGGTTTTGGAATTAAAAAAAAAGGTAAATAATTATTTTTAAAAAATAATTATATAATCTAATTATTTACTTTATGTAATCTAATTATTATTAGTAGTAAAAATAATATATTAGATTACATATATAATCTAATATATTTACTTTATTAAAAAATAATCTAATATATTATTTTTTAAAATTACATTGATTACACGTAGTCAATAAATAATATAATAATAATAAAAATCAATAAATCTTAGATTTTGAGAAAAAACTTACACTAAAAAATATATCAAATATAATATACAAATTACGTTAAACGTAATCTTTATCTTTTACTTATGTTTCAATATATAAAAATAAATATTTTCCTTTATATATACATTAAATGACGTTAAACATGCATAATCTTTGTATAATGAATATGTGTATATATCATACCGTTGGGACATATAATTGAAAAATGATGTTTATAGTACTTATTGAAAGCTGAAAACTGATGTTTATATAGTACGCATTTGAAAGCTGATGTTTATAGTACGTATTTGTAGTCATAATAATGTAATATATAACCGATAATTCACCAGAATATAATGAACGTGTTCTATTATAAGGTAATATACTTGTGGATCTGATGTATATAGTACGCATTCAAGATCTCATATATATATATATATATATATATATATATATATATATAAATATATAGTGCTCGATTGATGAACGATGTAGTCAAAACCTATTAGAATCTATCCAAACTTATTGAATACCTTGATTTGAAAAGACAGAAGTAATAATATATACTGTACGTTGAAGTTATATTAATGTAAGCTAATCAAATTAATCGATCACTTATCAGAGTATGTATATGAAATACGTCGCATTATATTATTGGATCATATACTCGTATATGTATGTGATGTATATAGTACATAGTTAGAACTTGATATAGTCGATGGTGTTTATATGCGTGTGTATGTATAGGTATATATATAGTATATACATATTATATAGTGAAGATATATTAATGACATAAGATAATCTAACGATAATTCATCTGATTATATGTGAAGTATGTTGTATATTATTATGGGATCGTAAAATCGTGTATGCGTATGTTGTTTATAGTACGTATTTGACATCTAATTTTGACCGCCAGATACTCCTTTTAGGTTGTTGTTTTGTAAAAATTATTAATTTCAAATATTAATTTTTAACACATTATTCTTGTATCAAAAAGATATTGACGTGTCACATTCATGATTTAAAAAACATACAAAATATTTTTACGCATTATTCTTGTAT
>NC_061122.1:19820850-19857013 GCF_002878395.1 Capsicum annuum | reverse complement strand
GCTAGAAAGTTTGCAGCTGCAATGGTTCACATGGGTACTTTGGATGTCCTCACAGGTCGTAACGGGGAGATCAGGAGGCACTGTCATTTCGTGAACTAAACTCTCTATCATTTTCTTTTGAGAAAATTTTCAATTTCTCCATCCTATTCAAGCTGCAAGGATGGTTTTATGCTTGTTCAATTTTTTTTTCTTTTTCTTCCAAGCATTTGTTCAATTGTATTTGTTTTCCCCCCAATGTTTGTCTAACTGATTGAAAAGATATTCTGAGTAATTTTTTTTTAATATAAATGACTCATGCAGTTGATTTTCTTAACAAAAATTTAGATGAATGTGACTTGTTTTTATGTTATAACTCTATGTTTCAACAATTGTTTGACCGTATCATGTTTAATGTGAATGTGACTTGTTTTTTGGTTATATACACACTGTTCTTGCCAATTTTGATTGCCACCTCTGAGTGACAATGAAGAGAAACTGGTGAAACTTGTCTTCTGTAATACGCACCTGCCAAATGGTTCTTAGCCACCGTCTTTCCTACCAACGCAAGAGTATAAATTCATATTTTATGATAGAGCGTGCTATATATGTTTGTTTTACAAGGCTTTCATGAAATAGCATCGACACCCAAAGTAAATGCATAATCACTGATAGAAATAACTCCATCATTATCAGGTAGCAGTTATTTGTTATGATCTTTGGCGAAGGATTGAGTCACAGGACGATGAACAAAAAAGTTTGACTCTATTGATGTCGACTTCCCCTTGTCTTTGTTTGAATTCCTAGAAAGACCTATTTTTTTAGATAAATTCAGATCGTTAAAGGGAGACTGAAACCTTAGAGTTCAATAGAAGAGAGTACTCTGATCTCTCTTCAGCTCGTTAAATGGAGGCTGAAACCTTAGAGTTCAATAGAGGAAAGAACTCCAACCTCTTGTTTTTGACTGAAATTATTGATACGTATTATTTCTCACATCTCCCTTTAAATATGAGTTTTTTTACATCAATACAAAGCCTAATCATTATGAAACTAAAGCATAAAACCCTATTCTAGCCTAATTCTTATCTAACTAGGAAACACAAATCCCTATTCTAGAATAATAAATAAAGTTACTTAAATATAAATATATAATAAATAAAACTGCTTAAAATATAAATAAATAACAACCATATTCTATGCATCCACAACATTACTCCCCTCACGTTGAAAGAGCTTGTCCTCAAGCTCGAATTTCAGTGCCGTCATCTAGAACTTCTGAAATAGTGTGAACTGAATTATCTAATTCTAGCCAGAAAAGTCGTTTGCACTGGTGAGTTGCTGAATATAGTTCGTCGCAATTATAACATAAACCCTTAGCTCTTTTGTCTGCCATTTCTGCATGAGTTAATCGTTTGACAATAGGGGTTTGATTGCTAGTTTGGATATTAGCCGAGGTAACTGAGGTGACTAAACTAGTACCAGATTTTGTCGAGTTTGTTGTGCTGTCGAAACTTGTCTGGGACTGCTGCCATGTCCCTTTGCCAAAATTACTTAACTTCTGCAGTTGATGTTTTTGTTCTAAAGAGCTAGATACACTCATGGTCGTCGATAAGTTAGGTGGTTTGAGCAACCGCACATCCAGTCTGATTGAATCATCCAATCCCGCCATAAATATACCCACGTGCAAGTGTTTTGGAATAAGCTCATCAACTTTAGCCAACTTTTCTTGAAACTGACGTTGATAAATTCAACTGTACTAGTTTGGAGAAACGTGACTAATTCGCCCACTGGGTTGCTACTTTCAGTAGGTCCAAATCATTAGAAGTAATGTTTTTGAAATTCTTCTCAACTCATTGGGCCTTTGCTCGTTTAAGTTGACAGTACCATAATTATGCTTCTCTCAACATGTGAAACCCGACCACTCCAACCTTTTTCTCTTTCGTTGTATGTTGATTTTCAAACAATTATTCACAACGATGTGCCCAAATTAATGGATCGTCGGTGCCGTCATAAGTAGAAAACTCCATCTTTAATTTGCATATCTTGGTACTGTCGAATGTGAATTAGCTTTTGTTGGATGATTCTGGTCGGTTTGTTGAATAGGTAGTATAGCAGCAGTTGTTGATTTGCTAGTTGTTAGAGCACTACTCGACTCAGTTCCTTGTGTTGCTGATTTTTTGGTGCCAGTTTCATGTCAGAAAATTGTTCTTGGATGACTTGGATAATTTTTTCATCGAAATGTTGTTCCATCACTACAAGTTTAGAATCCATTAGGGTTTCTATAGCTGCGCGTTCTTCTTGAAATTTGGAGTTAATCTCATCTTCCATTATGTTAGGCTCTGATACCAAATTGTTATGATCTTTGGTGAAGGATCGAGTCATAGGACGATAAACAAAAAAGTTTGACTCTATTGATGTCGACTTTCCCTTGCCTTTGTTTGAATTCCTAGAACGACCAATTTTGTAGATAAATTTAGCTCGTTAAAGGGAGGCTGAAACCTTAACGTTCAATAGAAGAGAGAACTCCGATCTCTTCAGCCCGTAAAAGGAAGGCTGAAACCTTAGAGTTCAATGGAAGAGAGAACTCCAACCTCTTGTTTTTGACCAAAATTATTGATACCTATTATTCCTCACATCTCCCATAAATAGGAGTCTTATTACATCAATAAAAAGCCTAATGTTATGAAACTATGAAACATAAAACCCTATTCAAGAGTAATCAATAGGAAGTCTAATCCTTATAAAAATAGAAAACGCAAAACCCTATTCTAGAATAATAAATAAAGCTACTTAAATGTAAATATATAATAAATAAAACTGCTTAAAATATAAATAAATAATAACCATATTCCATGCATCCACAAAATTAATCATTATAGAATCTTTCTAAAATGGCAGGAAATTTATTAAATTCCAAACACTAACTCATAGTACCAAGGGCGGATGTAGAGTATTCGGTGCGGGTTTTCGGGAACCCAGCAACTTTCGTACGGTTCTTGAATTTATATTGAAAAAACTACTAAACATATAAGAATTATAAGTTGGGAACCCACAAATAAAATGTGTTATTGATCTAGTGGTAAAGAATTATAAGTTGAGAATCTAATCTTTAAATTCTAGATCCGCCTCTGCTGATAGTACCTTAGCAAATGATGAGAATTACAGTTTTCACTAATGTGGTTATAAGTATAACGACTCAATCTGCTAACATCATAAACTAAGTGATACAATTTGCACGTTATATACCTTATTTAATCAACATACGGATCGAGTTTGTGGACAACGTTCTCTAAATTTCACAGCACTTTACTAACAATATGAAAGAGCTAGTCAAACCTGTATTTACAAATTAAGAAAGCTATCGTAATGAGTTGACATATACCATATGTGGGACATGCATGCACAAATATACTACTAACACATACTGGCAACCAACTAAATAAATAAACAAGCTAATTCAATATACAAGTGGGATTTGTTTTGTATTTTCAGTACCATTAAACACAAGATGTTGTCCACTCGAACGACAAAAAAAGAAATTATCCTTTCGAATTTCTTGTAGAAAGAACAAAGGAGGAATTGAGGAGTCTAACTAATATAATCAGTTACGTTCTTTCACGCATAATAATACTCACTCCCAGTTTATGTGACAGTGACACACTGTTTATAGTTTTTCCAAAAAAGAATTACATACTTTTAAATTTGGAGACAACTAAGTTTACTCTTCCATTTTACCCTTAATGAGAAGCTTTTATAATCACACAAATGCCCCAAGTTTCACTAGTTTTATAGCCACATTGATGCTATGACATATATATTTACCAACACAACTTTTAAAAGTATGCCTTTCTTTCTTAACTTTTGTACCTATTCCTGCTCTATCACATAACTTGGAATGGATTGGAGGGAGATAAGTAGTTTGATAAACATTCATATCTTCTATTTTTGTTACCTCTTTGCAGCTTGTAAACATTATGGAAAAAAAGTGTCAAGTGGTAACCTATTCATGGATGACATAGTAACTATGGAACTTTTCGAAGGTCAGATAATTACCTCAAGGATACTTCAACTATAGAGTTAGTGCTCAGAGACGAACTCAGGATTTGAACTTGACGGGTGCACCTTTATATTTAACATAATAATTAATAATGTCAAAGTTCGACATGCAGTTCTTTGAAAATTTATTAATTATAGTAGTTTATAAGCAAACTTTTAATATTATTGAATATTATTAATTAGATTTAATATGAAAAAAGTGTGTTATCCATCATACTTGAATTCAATGCACTTTTATATTTTAAATAATAAAAAAAAGTTTTTGAAAAATATGAAATTCGAGAGATTTGTTTGCTAGACAATTGTACGAAAAACGTTTGGTTTAAGCCTATCTCAAATTTTAAATTACTAATTTTTTAAATAAAAAAAATTGAATGATTAAAAGATAAAAGAAATAAATATTTATAGTACAAGATGGGGAGAATATCTACATTTTGAAGTTGGAGGGGAGCTTGTATTTTGAAATAAAATGAAAAATACATTAACAATGTCCACAATACACACAAGAAAAAAGAAAAAGTGTAAAATAAATGATTACTAAGTAGGATTTTTTTTAATCAATTGATATATATGTGTGTCTGTTTGCACTTAAAATTCCAAACAGAAAACAACAAGCACATAGTGTATTTGGAAAAAGGAGCAATAAAAAAATGTTGTTGTTGGGCTTCGAACCGGAGTCATCAGGCAATAAAAAAGACTTTATTTGGTATGCCCAACCATCTTGCCAATCAAGCCAATTGTTTTTTGGGGTGTGTACAACATATATTTAACAAAACACCCTGATATATA
The DNA here is from genome assembly GCF_002878395.1 of Capsicum annuum. Classification (NCBI taxonomy): domain Eukaryota; kingdom Viridiplantae; phylum Streptophyta; class Magnoliopsida; order Solanales; family Solanaceae; genus Capsicum; species Capsicum annuum. The sequence continues at coordinate 19,852,192 of NC_061122.1, read as the reverse complement.
TACAAATATACAAACTATATATACAGAATTTTTCTCGAGGCTAGCGGGTGCACGTGCACCCTCTACTGCCAAGTTAGGTCCGCGTCTGTTAGTGCTATATTAGAGGCAGCCATGTTTTCAATAGTTGTCTTAAAACACAAGGAATTTCTCAAACCATAAATACCATAATCAATGTGCTCATAAATCGTATCCATCTGTTAAGTTCTTTGTTTTGATGATTGACAAACTATACGTAATTGGAAGGTGAGACCTATTTCCTAGAGGTTTTGTGATGACAAAGCTACTATGATTTAGGAAACAATTTGGGCTCACCTGTCACTATCACGATCAACAGTTACAGCTGACACAAAGTACAAAAGTTGGTGGAAAAAGTTGCTGCCACCTTTTTGCCTTAACCAATGGGATCTCTCCTAGGTTTTCTTGTGTCATACTATATATTTCTCATCTTCCTCAAAAAGAAAATAATGCTTTCATATTCTCACAATTAAATATCTTTCAGAAGCTGAATCAAAGACTCCATGCTGCAGTAGGAAACTGATTGTTCATCGAGTTGTGTTTTTTACTTTCTAGTTGTAGTTGAGTCTTTGTATTTTGTTCTTAAAAGTTTGCCTACATTAGCTTATGATTGTAGTAAGTGTTGAGGTGCAAACCTTTCATTGTAATCATCTAGAGTTAGGTGATTGTTCAAACTAGAGTTAGTTTGTGTAGTCCAATTAGAGTTAGCTAGAAGTTGAAGCAGTAGAGGTACAACTTGAGTTTCCTTGTAATAGAGTTATTGATGGGAAACAAAGGATTAGGAGGTTAATCCTTGAAGTCTGTATTCAAGAAGTTGCTTGAGTATAGTTGAGCTTAGAAATCCTGGAGGCAGGCCGTGATTTTTCTCTCTTGAGCAAGGAGTCTCTACGTAAAAACCTTGTGTCTTCTATTAACTTTATTCCTGCACTTCTAACTTTATATATCTCCTAGTTCTTGTCGTGTGAGTGTATCTGAAAACAGGTCTCTAAGTTGAGGAGCAACCCATCTCAACTCTTCATTTGGTATCAGAGAAGGTTTTCCTATAAAGGCTAACACCTAGCTAATTGGAAGGATATTGAGAAATGACAGCTCCTCCAAATCTAAAAGAAGGTCAGTCAACCTCCAAACCCCTAAGATTCACTATAAAAACGGGTAATATAGCGGGAGTTTATTTGTGGGGTTATTTTAACCTCTATAAAATTATATAAAATGCGGGGTTAAAAATCTACCGCTAAGATTTATAATTTTGCGGGGATTTCAGACCCCTGCTATTAATTGTGGAGGTTTTAAACTCCCGCTATCAATCGAAAAAATAGCACCTATACCTTAAAAATAGTGCCTATAAATTTGCGGGGGTTCAGACCTCTGCTATTAATTGTGGGGTTTTTAAACCCCCTCTATCAATCGAAAAAAATAGTGCCTATACATTAAAAACAAATATTTTCCCTCATTTTTTTTAATTGGTCAAACGTTTTCCTTTTTTTTTTTAATTGGGCAAAACATTTCCCTCACTTTCCCAAATTGACAGCTCTCACTTTCCCTTCCCAAATCGACAGCTCTCAATTTCCCCAAATTAGTGTAGAGAAGAGTATTTGTTGTGGAGACCAAGAACATGCATTGTTGCTTATTGTTGATCCTTTCGCTGCTTATTGCATGATCTCAGAAAGCACATGATCTCAGTTCTATAGCACACAATGCAGTTCAAAGGTAAAATTGAATTGAATTTTTTTTTTCTGGTGATTTTTTTTTGGTAGCGTAATTGGGTTAGGGATCTGATAATTTTGATGGAATTTATTGTTGTGGGGGTGTAGACAAGATGGTGATGACGAAGGAAAAGGAGATCAGTAGGTTGAAGTAATTTCTTTGGAACCAAGAGCCTACATTTACCATAATTTCTTGGTAAAGATTTCTTCTTTTTAAAAAATTCTGTACATTGTATATGTATGTGGTAGCTTCTATTTCTATTAGTTATCTCAGAGCTCAAATCCTTTCTAATTGCCGCTGTTGTTTTACCAAGAATTAGTTTGTGAGCTCATCAAGATGAATTTGATATCGGATTCTGTTGTTTAACAAAGAACATGTAGGAAGCTAGAGCATAATTGATTTGATTTGATTTTAGTTCAATAAAAGTGATACTTATATGGAAGTTTTCATTTTGATTAAAAGTCTAACCTCGTCGAGATTTCTATTTTTTTTTTCAACGATGAAAAATTGATATTGGTGTTGTATTGTAGCAAATCAAGAGTTTGATCTAGTTTTGATACATTTGCTTCTATCCATCAGATTCACTAACCTGAAGAGTTAAGATTCTAATTTCATTGTCATCTGTTTGGAAGTTCAAGGAGGAATGTGAGTATTTGATTAGTCTTGCCAAGCCTCACATCCAAAAGTCAAGTGTTGTAGATAGTTCTACTGGCAAGAGTATGGACAGCAGGTAAGCATTTTATTTGCATACCCCGGGCTACTGAAGATTATGGAGATTTGATTGTAGTATTGTACTACCATAATTTATTCTCTAATGATTCTTTTCTCCCGTTATTCCTCTCCCTGCCAGGGTCCGAACCAGCTCTGGAACATTTCTTGCAAGAGGACGTGATAAGGTGATCAGGGATATTGAGAAAAGGATTGCAGATTTCACCTTCATACCAGCAGGTATGCAGTTCCTTTTCTTTTTTTTTTTTCAGCAAATGATGTGATTGAATTAATATTCATCTTATTACTGAAGGATATATCGAACCCAGGGTAATTCCACAAGAGGTATCTATTTTTCCTCTTAACTATTATGGAACGAATAATCATTTGCTAAAGCTCGGGGGTGTCTGTGTACACTCTACTTTCCCCCGACCTCACTTTGTGGGACTACACTGGGTATATTGTTGTTGTTGTAAATCATAGGGGTGTCTTTTTTATTTTGTAACAAATATAAGATTTTTTTGATAGATAGGGTACATAAAATATTATGCAAAGAAAACTGCTGAAAGATAGTAACAAGATTAGTTGATCATGTATGGGTTATTGAAATGGTGTTACCATCACCCATTGTGATTTTGGACTGGCCATTGTAATCATCTGGTAGCATCAGGTTTTGAGTTCATCTGTAATATGATGCGAGACTCCTGTATCAAGTATCCATGGAGTCGTGGAGCATTGAGACATTCTACTGACATTAAAGTGAGCTTTTACTTCAAAGTTGTGAGATCTGGATCTACAAACCCATGCTACATAGCCAAATTTATCGCAAAGTTGGCATTGAACTAGCACTTATTTAGATTGTTGAGGACGTGATCATTTCGGGTAAGATCTATTAGTAATGTGGTTAGGATGCCAGTTTTGTTGTCCTTTTCTGCGTTTCTATTTATACCCATTTTGATTGGTCATAAAATTGGTTCATTGGGCCACTTGAGTAGGGACGACCAGAGAGATCTTCTAATCTTCATAATTGAGCAAAAAGTTCATTGTCGATAAGCTTGCCATAGAGTTATTCATATAAAATCAGAGTATCATGAGCATGAATGGCTGCGTTGATGGCCTGATATTCAGGTCCCAAACCGCTTCATATTGTAACCACGAGTTCTAGATTACTGATCGGAGATCCTACTATGTCAAGTTCATTAGAAATTGAGTAGATCTCACAAAATATTCAGAGATGGACTTGGAATCTTGAGTGACTTTGGCAACAGAAATGTGAATACTATAGATGTGAGTCTGATTTATTTGCATAGGCAGTGCACAACTCATCAGAAGCTTGCTTAGAATTACGGCATTATCGATTGATGACACAGTATTTGGATATGTGGATGAAAGTAAAGCATTCCGAATATGATTATCCTGATGAATCCATGTTCTAAACAATGGGTTGGCAACTTGTTGATTTCATTGTGTGATAGTTTCAGATAGACAAGGAATGAAACCATCAAGATAGCCTAGAATTTGATAGCCATATAACTAATTGAGGAGTTGAGTCTTCCATGTTAGAAAGTTGGTGTTACCATAGAGTTTGATAGGTTGTTGTGAAGAGGAATTGAAGTTGATAATTTGCATGGTTGGATTTAGGGATGATCTAGAGGAGGCCAAGGGGGTTCCTCTAGATTTTGGTACTGATTTTGTGTCCATCCCGGCACCTTTGTATTTAGAAACTAAATAGGTATGCATTGAATTGACTTGTTGCGTCCTGTTTATATGAGACGAAGTGTCTAGTCTGACAGTATTTTGGTATTTTATTCATATTTAGAATATCTTGTAACAGTCTTTTTCTTTTCTTTTTTTAAATCCCTATGTTGTCAAATGAAATTATTCCAAAACAGGTTGATAAGGAAATAGGAGAGCTTTCCCTGGCATCACCAGTAATAGAACATACCGCATACATTTGTTAGGAATTTCATTATGCTAAATTTAGATGGTACTCCAAGGAGAATGATCTATTGGAACTCCAGCAGAAAGAACCTTATGTTTCCAACCAATTAATGTAATTTTGTTTAATTAATGATTTCTGGAGTTTTATGCATTGCCAAAGATAAAGTTGGATGCATTATTTTTGGTCAGTTGTTGGATGTAGATTTAATATGCATTGAGTTGAGGATGGTGATTCGGGATGAGTATGAATTTAGTTTAATGTTCAAATGCCAAGTAGTAACTGGTCTATCCTGCAAGTGTAGGCCTACTAATTGGTTAAAAACTATTGCAGGCATTATTAATGGAAACCACTAGTTTCATTCTGCCACTTCCACATTCAGAGATAGAAATTATTCTATGAAGTTCAGTGCTCATTAACTTTCTTTTGAAAAGAACCTTAAAAGAGATGCATCATCTTCATGCTAAACCAGTGTATTTTGTGTGCAAGACACAACTAAACTTGATTTGTAGTGTTTTTAAACTCTGGTAAGGTGCTAGGGCCAGAGTATAATGCTCTATGGAGGCTCTTCATTGTAACTCTCTACTCTTTGATGGTCTAAGAAAGGCTCTATGGAGGTCCAATTTATAGATCAATGACTCTACGTACATACACATTTACACATGCATACTCTATCCATTTCAATTTATATGGTGATGTTTGATTGGTCATGATAATTTCTTTAAGAACAACTTAAAAAATTAATGTGTCACACAATTGAATAGAAAGTAATCTAGTAATAACTCTTTATAACATCACCTCGTTATAACGACATTTCACTATAGAGGCTTGATTTTCTCTAGAACTTTGAAAATTTTTCCAACATGGTGTTAAAGCATGATGTTCACTATAACTTGTTGTTTATAATAAGGACTTGTTATCGATTGATTTTTATATTTTGCATTTTTATGTCGCCAAGTGATGCGGCTAGTGGACACATTTCGCTCATGGATGCAAGGAGATCACGTGATGATAATGATCCTTATGACATTCTTTGATTTCGTTGCATTTGTCTTGGATATTCAATTATGATAATGTAATTGTGTGGTTGGAGTGAATTTTAAAATATTGAAGGTGTTGTGTTTAAATTTGATTTTGGAGTTTGACGATACTAGTTAATGTTGAAAATTTGAACTTTGAAGATGTTAATGTTGAAACTTTAATTTTGAAGTTTAATGTTCAATGTATTTTTGCTATGTCAATTACAATGTTTAATTACTCATGTTGTATTAATGATATATGAATTGAACAATTATTGGATTGTAGGTTATGCCTCAAGGAACCATTAAATTTGAGCTAAAATTTGAATCTATAATTAGTTATTGAAAATTGATAGGCCCTACTAAATTAAAAAAAAATAAATTACGGGGGTTTTAAATCCCCGCAATTAAATAAAAATTTATTATAAAAAAATTAAATTTAGAATAACGGGTGGTCAACCGCCACAAAATAACCCCCGCAAATTAATTATGGGGGTCAAAAAAACTGCCGCAACTTGTTTGTGACGGCTCATATTGTGGGGGGTTTTGGGAACCGTCAGAATTACATTTTGCGGGGGTTTTAAACCCCACAAACCTTAAAATTAACTTCAACAATTTAACCCGTTTTTTGTAGTGATTCAATGGTGAATATTATGGGTGGTGGAAGGCAAGACTGCAAAGTTTCATCATGACTGAAGATTGTGAGCTATGGGATGTCATAGAGGATGGCCCCTTCGTTCCTACAAAGCCAGTGAAGATTGGTGATGTAACTTCACAAGTGACAAAAACCAAAAAGGATTTTGATGATACTGACAAAAAAAATTAAAAAGAACTACAAGGCCAAGAATATTTTTGTGTGTGGTATTGATCCCGATGAGTACAATAGGATCTCTGCCTATCAAACTGCTAAAGAGATCTAAGATTGCCTTCCGGACAACCCATGAGGGAACCACACAAGTAAAGAAGTCAAAGGTGGATATTTTGACAAGCCAATATGAGTAGGGGTATGCATTGGTCGGTTCGGTTCGGTTTTATGTGTTATTGATTCGGTTTATCATTTTTTAAATATGTAAAACCAATAACCAACCAATAAGATATTTTCTTATCAGTTTCGATTTATCGGTTTTTGATCCTTAACGGTTCGATTTTCGGTTTAACTAATAAGAAAAAAAATTAAATCCTAATTGTTGGAAGCTATAAATGTTTCAAGCTTTTCAATATGATAATAGCCGAGCTTTATATTATGCCTTTGTTTCCCTAAATAGATTAATACTTTGTGAATCACTGAATTGTGAATAAGCTACGCATATAATATATATACATACACATATCTATATCTATAGATAGATAGATAGATAGATAGATAGATAATTTAGTGTATCCTTATTGGGTTATCGGTTAGCTAAAATCGAAACCGAACCGTTTACCCAATAAATTTTTTATAAAACCAATAAAAAATCGTTAACCCAATAACATTTTTATCGTTCGGTTCGATTTTTGCACACCCCTAAATATGAGACTTTCACCATACAGGAAGGGAGTCCATACAAGAGACGCACATAAGGTTTACTGCTATTACTTATGAACTGTACTGTCTTGTTGAGGTCATTCCAACTCACAAACAGGTTAGAAAATTCTTGAGCATTCAACCAAAAAGATGGAAAAGTAAAGTTGATGTTATCACGAAGCCAGAGATCTAAATAAGATAGCCATGGATGAGCTCATAGGCAATCTAAAAACCTATGAGACGTTAAAGAAACTTAGGAAATTAAAGGTTGAGCCCAAGGTTGAAAAAGAACTAGTCCTTAAGGATGCAAATTAATTTACTAGTGCTGAAGATGAGAAGACAACCTATATTGCAAAGAGGGTCCTCAAAGCCTTAAAAGAGTCGGGGCCTTGCCTAAAAGAGGAGATTCTAGTAGGATCTTAAAGAAAGGAAAGGGAAGCGACACCTGTCACAAATGTGGCAAGCTTGGTCACTACATTAAAGATTGCCCTATGCATAAGATTGAATACAAGGAATATGCTAAGCAAGATGATGGTAATGAAAACGAGAAGGATCGGGTTCCTGTAAGGTTTAGCAAGAAAGCTGAAATAGACAAAGTTGTCAATCAAGTGTTGACAGCTTGTTGGGTGACTTCTCAAGTGATTCAGAATAAGGAGAATAAGCTTCCATAATAGTAATGAAAGATGAAGTATCAGTGTTTGACTCACTTTTTGCTCTAATGGCAGATATTGATAATGAGAAAGATAAATCAATCACTTTCTTTGATATCAAGAAAAATATGAAGGACTACTCCCTAAGTAAGCTGAGATCTCTTGCCTCTACATTGATTGACTCTCTAAATGATCTTGCTAAAGATAAGGAAAATTTGAAAGAAGAACAGGCAAAATGTGAAAAAGAAATAGTGGAGCTGAATGTGCAAATAACTGAGCATCAAGCCACCTGTAAGACTCTTGTTTGTGAAAATAAGCTACTCAATGAAAAGGTAGATAAAATCTCAAAGCAGGATCTAAAAGATAAAGGAGAAGGATGTAGGATACAGTTTTTATCGGAAGAAGAATTGACAAATATCAAGACTGAACTGGCCGCCACCTACGATAGAAACTCTATTTTTGAGAAGGAACTGACTAGGGTGAATATTGAACTTGAGAAATCTCTCAAGTGGACTAAATCCTCACAAGAAACGACCAATCATGTCAGCCAAAAGTCCAGTAACAGAAGAAACTTGGGATACAATAGTCAAAAGGATAGATCTAGCTTCTTAGTCATACATACAAGGAGCAAAAATAATGTCTCTTGTACCTATGGTGGAAAGGATGGTCACTCACAAGAAATTTTCTCCTCCAAAAATGCAGATCTGAGGAAGTAAAAAAGCTTCACAACACTCAAAAAGAGGAAACCAATACTGCCTAACTGAATAAAGATAAGGCTAATTTTTTCCTTGTCATCTTTTTAGAACTCAGACTCAAATGGGTTCCCAAAACTGATAAGTGATTAAGGATGTAGGGAAAGGCAAGGGGGAGAAACCAACACAAGGGTGATGACAATGATTGCTCAGAGCACTTTATTGAAATACTGAATATCTCCCCTTGCTGAAAGCATCTTAAAAGAGACATGTCTTCTTGGTGATTAAAAGTTAAAGCAATAAATATAGTATGATTGACGCTGGTGTTACTGTAAATCTATTGGAAAATGTCTATTTCGAGTTGTGAAGGAATCTTTTGTATTACATCCCTGATGAAGGACAACAAGGAACTGGTTGAGTAACACAAGGATGGGTAGAGCTGATGAAATCAATGTGAATGCAGGAGACCCTCATGATTCTTCTTTCATGGCTATGAATTGGTAAGCAGGTATCCTGGTTAGAAACTATCCTGCATGTCTAATGTAGTCTCATATCTTTGTAGATATATACCTATGGCAAGGAAGAAAAGATATGAAAGGAGTGGTGAGACAACACAAAGTCATTAGATTTTAACATTGCTTAGGGACCAGGTTCCTAATTAGGTTAGTACCACTTGTTATTTCTAAATAATAACCGTTCTAAATATTTAATAACCATGCCATGTCACCTTCCCTCCTCTTCCAAAAGGTTGCCACTCTTACTTTAAACTCAATAGATGCATCCATCTAACTGGACATGTCCCATCAGATGCATCATATCTTTTAATCTCAACCGTTTTCCCGTACCCTATATAAAGCCTAAAATCAGATCATTTTCTCTCTCATTTTAAAAATCCTCTCCTTTTCAATCTCATCAATTCCAAACATTTCACAAAAAAAGCAAAAAGGCTTGATCCTTCCATATATTATAGTTCTTCCAAACCCTGTGGAATGTAGTACTTCTTTTTATTTTCTCATAAAGACGAGCCTCTTCCTTTGAAAGTGGTAGACAGACCCTCAATACCTTCAGACTCGGAGGAGAAATTTGTCGTTACTGAATATACTCCCTCTCTCTACAAAGAATTGCCAAACTTTATAATCCTAAAAAAAGATGAACCGACCCAGTGCCTCTTTCTCAAAAGAAAATGATGGTACCGATCTCTCTAAGGACAAAGTTCATGACCCAACTATTCCACAAGTCTTATTCACCGGCCAAAAAAATGATCTCCCTGAAGACGTTGATGATGAAAACAGAGTGCTCTAATCGGTTCTTGATTCATCTAATGACAATGAGGGCTAGCATGGATGGTTCTGATGAGAAGAATAACAAACCCTTGTCCTGGAAGACATCAAAGAATAGATCCTCTTCCTCAACTCCTGGAACAAGAACAAGTACTAGGAACATAAAGAAGGAAGCACTGGAAAGAAGCAATGGTAGTATTAGAGTAAGAAGAATGCCAAAGAAATGTGGAATAAATATAGTTGAACCAAATACTGAAGATACTGACAGTGAGATTGAACGAATGTTTGAAGGCTTAAGTGACTCTAAGGATGAGTCCCTTGACTCTTATGTTGAAAAGTCTAATGCTTCTACTCAGGAGAAAGTGCAAGAAATGAGAATTTTCTCACCAAGGAAAGGAAAAGTTTTGTTAGTTCAAAAGCCAGTGCCTAGTGTCCTCGGTAAGAGAATAAGGTCAGTTGATGTTGAGGATAAGGGACTAGGTCCCAGTTCCAAATCTTCCAGAACCTCATATGCTTCTGAGGCCACTGGGTGGGTAACTGGTACATTGAAGAAAGATAAGACATTGCAACACCCCGTAGCATTCACGACTTAACACCACTATTAGTAGCATGCATAGAGAGCTTACAACCTGAAATTTTTCTAAGTGTTAAAAGACTTAGTCATATTTTTGAGCCCTTAACTTCAATGATTTTTAAATTGATCTTCCCAACCCCGAGACGTAGATTTTTGAGTTGATTCATGTTCAGGGGTATAAAGGGGATGTCTCGGGGAAGTTTCAGATTTTTCGGGCGAGGATTGAGACATGTTTGGATTTAAAAAATAGTAGGTCATCGCTCCATGGTGCCTATAGCAATGAGGCCTCTGTCGCGTCGTGGTGAGTCCCAAAAACGATTTTCAGTTGCGAATTTAAATTCAGAGGGATAATCTCGTCTTTACCCTATAGTCCCAAACCATGATAACAGTAGATTAAGATGTCATTAGGGCACTATATGCTCAAAATTACTTAATTTCTCTAAAAAAAAAACCCCCTAACTCTTCCTCAAAGATCAAGAATCCAACCCCTAAGTTCAAGATTTTCAAGAAAGGAGTCAAGACTAGGGTTCCAATCTTCAAACTAAGTGACATAAGGTACCTGAGGCTTTCCTAAACTTCATTGGCATATTGAAATCGTTTTGAGTAAGTTTTAAAGTTAAGAAATCACATATATACGAAGGGTTTTTGATCTTACATTAACAAGTATGCATTGTGAACCCTTTTTGATAATAATGTTTTAGCCTTGAGGCTTTCCCTCAAATTTGATTTTTGCTCGTATATATATGTATGTATACGTTTTGAGGTTGAAAGTTGAATTGAGAGCATGAATATTCATACTTCGTCTATTTTTATGACATCTCTTGATTTTACATGTTATGAATTGATAAATTTCATATTTAAAAGCATGGTATAAACATTTTTTTTGGCTACTATTAAATGATTTGAGATTGGTTGTGAACTGAAGAGAGAGTGTTTTCTTGTTTGTAAAGGTTTATGATGATTATTAAAAGAATTGCATGGTTTGCTACAAAGTAAATGACCACCACATGTTTAAGAATTGAAAGAGAAAATCTTTGCATAAGTTCATATGTTTCGATAGAAATATTTTCTATTACTGTTTGAATGATTTGGTGGTCCAAGTATTTTGTTTGAGTGAAAAGACTGTAATATGATATTTTATAGCTTAGATATATGACTTTCAAGTCTTGGTATGGCGACACCAAACAGATGAATGCCGCAACAAAATCAGATTTTTAGTTTTGATTTCAAAAAGATGCATGTCTTAAAGAGGTTAAAAATTGGCTTAAAGAGAGTTAGAAGGTTACCCAATGAAGGCATTTGAGTGTAAGGGCTCATTGCTGGAAACCGTGTTTTGCCGATACGAGTTTATGAAGTCCCTAGATAGGGATTCTACGCTGGCCTTGTTCCCTTTGACGTATTTGATATAGAGACTCCGGCCTTTGTAACAAACTTAGGTTGGAGGCTTAGCCACTGAGTTAAGGGCGGATTTCATATAACCCATGGGATTGTAGAGATATAGGGTGTACCACCTAGCTCAGAAGTAAGAGAAAGTGGCGAGTTGATATTCATTCATATGTTTTGAACCTACTGATTATGCCATGTGTTTTCAAATATTTTATGCTGACATGTTTTATGAAATGCTCTCACCTCTATCATATAAAGCTGTATTTTATTTTTGGATTATTCTACATACCAGTATATTTATATTGATCCCCAATATTTCAGGATATGAGGTTCAGTCTCAGGGTCCCGCTAAGCAGTAGATTAGTTTGTCAGAACTTTACAGTTGATGAGCCTACCTTATTTTGGAAGCCCCTGTTTATGGAACATTGTTATTTGATTTTAGTTCATGGTCCAACTGGGGGCCTTGTCCCAGTTTTCTGACAGATGTCGTTGTCGTATTATTAGAGATTCCACATACTGGTGTTAAATGTTTCTGAATATTTATGAACTTATATTCATAATGACTAGTTGGATTAAGAGAATTACTATGTTTCCGTTTTGTTATGTTTTTTCCACATTTATTTGGAGTATACGAATTGTGTATATGATTTCCAGTTGGAAAAGGGCGCTCAGGCCTTTATGGTTTGGGATGCTTGTTGTAGCCATGGTCTCAGCTCGGGTCGTGACAAACTTGATATCAGAGCACGATTCATGGTCCCAGGGTGTCTATGAAATCGCGTCGGGTAGATTTCTTTTTATGAGTGTGTAGCGCACCACACTTATAAAGAGGAGACTACTAGTTGTTTAGGAATGTCTCCTTTTTTCATGATTTAGTTCATGCTATAGAGTTTGAATGCCCTCCAATCAATGATTTCCTATATTCCAGAAATCGATCATGTCTCCCCGTATGTCCAATGAACAGAATACCCAAGCTGAGGATGTCCGCCCTATTCATGAAATGCAAACTCGTAATAAAGCTCGGACCCTAGAGTTTGTTACTATTCTCTAAGTCCCTACAGCTCAAACTAGTCCACCTAGGGCCCCTCGATCTGGAGTTAACCGTGCTCAGCCTTCCCAAAGAAAAGTTGTAAATGTTGAATTCCGACAGTTCATACAAATGATTGCTCAGCTCGTGGCTTCTCAGGCCCGTCGGTCTGAATATGTAGGGTCTGTGTATGGTTTATCTGAGATTATACAGGTTTGTCAATTCATGATACTGAACCCGCCTATGTTTACTGGTACGAAGGTTGAGGAAGACCCCCAAGGGTTCATTGATGAATTGGAGAGATTTTTTTCGAGTTATGCATGGAAATGAGGTTGAAGGGGTTGAATTGGCAGCCTATCAGTTGAAGGATGTGGCCAACCAGTGGTATAATGAGTGGGAGGATTCGAAGGGTAGTGATTCTGAGCCTTTTGTAGGGTGAGTTTGTGGAAGCTTTCCTGGATCATTTCTTTCCCTAGGAATTGAGGAAAACAAAAGCTGAAGAATTTATGAACTTGAAACAAGGAAAAATGAGTGTTAAAGAGTATACCTTGAAGTTCACCCAACTGTCATGTTATGCTCCAGAATTGGCTGGTAACATGAGGCATGAGGAAGTTTGCATCTGATCTCCAGAATGATCTGGTGTTGGAGTACAAAAAAGCAATGCTGAATAGAGATATGAATTTCTTAAGGTTGTCCGTTCATACGCATCAGGTTGAAAAGCAGAAGAAAATACTAGCTGAGGTAAGAGAAAAAGAAAGGCAAGCTAAAAGGTCTAGGTCTACGGACTAGAATAACAGTCAGCACCAAGGTAGTAACTGGGGTAATAAGTGGTCTAAGAAAAAGCTTTGGAATAATGTTCATACTTCAGCTAGTGCCCCAGTAGCCATACCTTTAGTTGATCAGTGGTTTCAAAATTTCCAGCCTAATAATAGATCAGGAATGCAGGGTACTCAGTCCCATGGTAGTGTAGCGCGGTCATATCGGCCATTCCCATGATATGGGACTTGGGGTAAAAGTAACCCATGGAGGTGTCATTTTGGCACGATGGTGTGCTATGCTTGTGGTCAGCCAGGCCATATCCAAATAGTCTGTCCATTAGCTAGAGAAAATATTAGGGGTACTAAGTCTCAAGATGATTTCATAGTCCCACCACCACCCAAGGGTACCACTTCAGCGAATGGAGGTGGTCATAATTGGTTTTATTCCTTATCTAACCGCTAGGATGCAAGGCTTTTCAGATGTTTTTACGGGTACATTACAAATCTTCTCCCGTGATATGTATGTGTTACTTGATCCCGGGTTTACCTTGTCTTATATGACCCCTTATGTGGCAGTTAATTTTGGTTTTGAGCCTAAAAATATTCTGGAACCTTTCTCTATTTCCATTCCTCTTGGTGACTCTATTATGGCTAGGAGGGTGTATAGGAATTCTGTTGTATCTGTTTGTCATCGTGATATGGTGGTGGATCTTGTAGAGCTTGATATGATTGACTTTGATGCTATTTTAGGAATGGATTGGCTTCATTCGTGTTATGCCATATTAGATTGTAGAACCCGCAAAGTCACTTTCTCCTTTCAAAATGAACCTGTGATAGAGTGGGAGGGGTATTCTTTAGCACCTAGGGGGAAGTTCATATCTTATCTCAGAGCCCATAAACTTATATCCAAGGGTTGTTTGTATCATCTTATTCGGGTCAAAGATTCCAGTGCTCAAAGTCCTTCCCTCTGGTCTGTCCCTGTAGTTAATGAATTCCCAAAAGTCTTTCCCGATGATCTCCCTAGGATACCACCTGATAGGGAGATAGATTTTGGCATTGATTTGTTGTAGGATACTCTCCCTATTTCTATTCTGCCATATAGAATGGCTCCTGCTGAATTGAAAGAGTTAAAAGAACAGTTAAAAGATTTTCTTGACGAGGGCTTTATTCATCTTAGTGTTTCTCCTTGGGGGGCACCCATACTCTTCATGCGTAAGAAAGATGGCTCCCTCCGTATGTGTATAGATTATCGTCAACTGAACAAAGTCACCGTAAAAAACAAATACCTCTTCATATAATTGATGATCTCCTTGACCAACTTCAGGGTGCTAAATATTTCTCTAAGATAGACCTTCGTTTGGGGTATCATCAGTTGAAGGTTAGGGAGGTTGATGTTCCCATAACAACTTTTCGAACCCGATATGGCCACTATAAATTCTTAGTTATGTCCTTCAGACTGATTAATGCCCTTACAACCTGTATGGACCTATTGAATAGGGTGTTCCGATAGTTTCTAGATCTGTTCATTATAGTCTTCATCGATGATATTTTTGTTTACTCTAAGAGTGAGGAGAAGCATACCAATTACTTGGAATCATCCTTCAGACCCTCAAAGATCATGAGTTATATGCAAAGTTTTCCAAATGTGAATTTTGGCTTAGTGCTATTGCTTTCCTGGGGCACATTATTTCTAGTGAGGGAATTAAGGTTGAACCCTAAAAGGTTAAGGCAGTGAGAAAATGACCCAGACCTACGAATCTATCAGATATCCGGAGCTTATTGGTTTGGCAGGGTATTAAAGAAGGTTCGTAGAGAGTTTTTCCTCCATAGCTGCTCCACTTACTAAATTGACTCAGAAAAAGGTAAAATTTTTGTGGTCTGACTCTTGTGAGAATAGTTTTGAGAAACTAAAAGACAAGTTGACAACCGCGCCAGTTTTGACCCTTTCCAAGGGTACAGAGGGCTTTGTTGTGTACTGTGATGCATTTCGAGTGGGACTTGGTTGTGTTCTTATGCAACATGGTAAGGTGGTGGCTTATAAATCTAGGTAGTTAAAGGTGCACGAAAATAATTATACCACCCACGACTTGGAGTTAGCAGTAGTAATATTCGTGCTTAAGATATGGCATCATTATCTGTATGAGGTGCATGTTGATTTAATCACTGATCATGAAAGTTTGCAGTATGTTTTCTTACTGAAAGAATTAAATCTCAGGCAGAGGTAGTGTTTGGAGTTGTTGAAGGATTATGACATGAGCCTGCACTATCATTTGGGCAAAGCCAATGTGGTGGCCGACACCCTTAGTAGGTTTTGAATAGGAAGTCTTTCCCATATTGAGGAAGAAAAGAGGAATATGGTGAAGGATATTCATCAGCTTGCAGATTTGGATGTTCGACTTCTGGATTTCGAAGATGGAGGAGTGTTTGTTCATGAGGTAGCTAAATTCTCCTTATATTCTGAAGTTAAGGAAAAGCAGGTCGAAGACCTCATCTTGTTACAGATTAAGAAGGATGTTGGTCAACAAAAGGTTATGGAATTTGAAATTGGAGATGATGGAATTTTGAGGTGTCAAGGTAGTTTATATGTATCGAATGTGGATGGATTAAGGGTAAGAATTACTGACAAAGCTCACACTTTAAGGTGTGTTGTTCAGTCTGGGTCTACGAAAATGTATCCTGACCTTAAGGCTATTTACTGGTGGAATAATATGAAAATAGATGTTGCTAATTTTATATCTAAGTGTTTGAATTGTCAACAAGTCAAGGAAGAGTATATGAGACCAGGTGACACTTCCCAAGAGATAGCTTTGCCTATATGGAAGTGGGAGATGATCAACATGGACTATATTACGGGGCTTCTAAATTCTCGAAATCAATATGACTCCGTTTGGGTGATTGTAGACCGGATGACCAAGTCCACTCATTTTCTTCCAGTACAGAAAATTATTCGGGGGATGACTATGCTAAGCTGTACATTCGAGAGATAGTCCATTTGCATGGTGCTCCTGTGTCTATTATATCCGATCGAGGTACGCAATTCTCCTCACAGTTTTGGTGGTCTTTTTAAAGGGGTTTAGGTACCCAAGTGAACTTGAGTACCGCTTACCACCCTCAGACAGATGGGCAGGAAGAATGCACCATTCAGACCTTAAAAGAAATGTTGAGGGCCTGCGTTATAGACTTCAAGGGTAGTTGGGTGGACCATTTGCCGTTGATAGAATTTGCCTACAATAATAACTACTATTCTAGTATATAGATGGCTCCTTTTGAAGCACTTTATGGGAAGAGATGTAGGTCTCCGATTGGATGGTATGAGGTAGGTGAAACTCGATCATTTAGGCCTAACTTTGTTCATCAGGCAATGGAGAAAGTGAAGATCATTAGGGAGCAACTTAAGACGGCTCAGATTTCTCAAAAGTCCTATGCTGACGTTAGAAGGAGAGAGTTGGAGTTCGAGGTTGATGATTGGGTATTTCTAGGGGTCTCTCCTATGAAGGAAGTCATGCCATATAGAAAGAAAGGGAAGGTTAGTCCTTGTTATATAGGAACATATCAGATTATGAGGAGGATCGGTGGGGTTTCTTATAAGTTAGATTTGCCCATGAGTCTGGTTTCTGTTTAGCCAGTGTTTCATGTTTCCTTGTTGAAAAAGTGTATTGGAGATCATTCCCTGGTGTTGCCTGTAGAGGAGATCAATGTAAAAGACTCTCTGTCATATGAAGAAGAACCCATTGCAATTTTGGATCGCCAAGTTTGGAAGTTGAGAAGTAAGGAGATAACTTCGGTCAAGGTGCTGTGGAAGAATAAAAAAGCTGAGAAAGCTACTTGGGAGTTGGAGGATGACAAGTGTGAAAGGTACCAGGCTCTTTTTGAAACCATGGATGGTGATATTGAAGGTACAAATCATATACTACTCTCTCTCTCTCTCTCTCGTTTTCCTTAGTGTGCTTGAGATCGTGCTTTTCTGTGACCCGAGTCATCATTCGAGGAGGAATGATCCCCAAGGGGGGATAATGTAACACCCCATAGCATTCTCGACCTAACACCACTCTTATAGCCTGCATAGAGAGATTACAACCTGAAATTTTTCTAAGTGTTAAAAGACTTAGTCATATTTTTGAGCCCTTAACTTCAATGATTTTTAAATTGATCTTTTCGACCTCGAGACATAGATTTTTAAGTTGATTCATGTTCAGGGGTATAAAGAGGATGTCTTGGGGAGGTTTTGGATTTTTCGGGAGAGGATTGAGATGTGTTTGGATTTCAAAAATCGTAGGTCACCACGATTGCACCGCGCCGTGGTGACTATAGCGATGAGGCCTCTGGTGTGTTGTGGTAAGTCCCAAAAATGGGTTTCAGTTGCAAATTAAAATTTTGAAGGGCAGTCTCATTTTTTTCTCTATATCCCCAAATCGTGATAACAGTAGATTAAGACGTCATTAGGGCATTACATGCTCAAAATTACTCAATTTCTCTCAAAAAACTAAACCCTAACTCTTCCTTAAAGATCAAGAATCCAACCCCTAAGTTCAAGATTTTCAAGAAAGGAGTCAAGACTAGGTTTCCAATCTTCAAACTAAGTGACACAAGGTACGTGGGGCTTTCTTAAACTTCACGAGCATATTTAAGTCATTTTGAGTAAGTTTTAAAGTTAAGAAATCATATATTTACAAAGGAGTCTTGAACTTACATTAACAAGTATGCATTGTGAACCCTTTTTGATAATAATGTTTTGGTCTTGAGGCCTTCCCTTAAATTTAATTTTTGCTCGTATATATGTATGTATGCATTTTGAGTTTGAAAGTTGAATTGAGAGCATAAATATTCATACTCCCTCTCTTGTTATGACACCTCTTGATTTCACATGTTATGAATTGATGAATTTCATATTTAGAAGCCTGGTATAAACGTTTTTTTATGATATTGTAAAATGATTTAAGATTGGTTGTGAACTGAAGAGAGAGTGTTTTTTTGTTTGTAAAGTTTTAATATGATTATTGAAATAATTTCATGGTTTGCTACAAAGTAAATGATCACCACATGTTTAAGAATTGAAAGAGAGAATCGTTGCATAAGCTCATGTGTTTTGATAGACAAATTCCCTTACACTGTTTGAATGATTTAGTGGTCTAAGTATTTTGTTTGAATGACAAGACTGTAATATGATATTTCATGGCTTAGATATATGAGTTGCAAGTCTTGGTATGACGATACCCAACAGATGAATTCCACAACAAAATCAGATTTTTAGATTTTGATTTCAAAAAGATGTATGTCTTAAAGAGGTTAAAATGGGCTTAAAGAGAGTTAGGTGGTTACCTGAAGAAGGCATTCGAGTGTAAGGGCTCATTGCTGGATACCTTTCTTTGTAGATACGGGTTTATGATAACCCAAGATAGGGATTCTATGCTGGCCTTGTGCCCTTTGGCGTATTAGATATATAGATTCCGACCGTTACAACAAACATGGGTTGGGGGCTTGACCGCCGAGTTAAGGGCGGATTTCATATAGCCCATGGGATTGTAGATATATAGGGTGTACCACCTAGCTCAAAAGTAAGACAAATAGGCGAGTTGAGATTCATTCATATGTTTTGAACCTGCTGATTATGCCATGTGTTTTCAAATGTTTTCTGCTGATATGTTTTATGAAATGCTCTCACCTATATTATATAAAATTGTATTTTATTTTTGGATTATTCTATGTACCATTATATTTGTATTGGACCCCTATATTTTAGGATCTGATGCTCAATTTTGGGGTCCCGCTAAGTAGTACATTGGTTTGTCAGAACTTTGCAGTTGGTGAGCCTCCCTTATTTTAGAAGGCCCTATTTATGGAACATTGTTATTTGATTTTAGTTCATGGTCTGACTGGGGCCTTTTCTTTGTTTTCATACAGATGTCGTTCTCGTATTATTAGAGATTTCACAGACTGGTGTTAAATGTTTCTGAATATTTATGAACTTATATTCGTAATGACTGGTTGGATTAATAGAATGACCATCTTTCTATTTTGTTACATTTTTCCGCATTTCTTTAGAGTATATGAATTGTGTATATGACTACCAGTTGGAGAAGGGCGCTCGAGCCTTTATGGTTTGGGATGCTCGTCGCGGCCAAGGTCTCGGCTCGGGGCGTGACAGACATCCAAAGAGAAGGATTTGTCTCGAGAAGCTAGATAGAAGATTCTCATGACTCAAGAAGTATTAAGAGGAAAATTTTTTGATACGACTGTGGCTGACATACTTGGAATAAGAAAATTACTTAATTGGGTGAAGTTTTAGAGTTGAGAACACTTTTTTGAGTTGCCTGTGCCCCTGTTGCATGAGGAAGAGGTAAGGATAATCTACCATAACTTGGTTATTTCTAATGATGGTCTATATTTAACTTCACAAGTTTATGGGGTAGCTATGATCTTAGATGAAGATACTCTTTCTAAGATTCTTGGGGTTCTAACTATAGGAATTAGGTTGATTAGATTAGGGGAGGGGTATGCACAGTTTTTTGGAATGTGTAGTGACAATGATGACCTGAATAAGACTATCAACAAAATAGTTCTAAAGGGAGAATATCAAACATTGTTTGAATTGGTACATAGGGTCCTACTCTCTAGGTCTGAGAGAAGGGGTACTATGATAGACCCTGATATGTACCTTATGGAAATATTGTCTACTTATCAGAAGACGAACCTCCTAGCGATTGTCATTGATAATTTTAACCCAATTATGAATTCAAATGATGGAAAACATGGCCTCACTTATGGTTTTTGGCTGAATAGTGTTTTTGCCTATTTCAATGTTGAATGTGGCAAGGGAAAGGCTGGGTCCGTGAAATAAATGTTTAACTTTGCCACTTTGGAAGAAAATGAATGCATTCCCAGGAAGGGAAGTGTGAAGTCTAAGTCCTTTCTGTGTGAGCTGCTTGATATGCAAAAGGGTCTGAAGGAGAAGTAGATGTTCTAACAGCCTTGGTAGCTCGAAAGGATGATGAGCTTGGTGCATTAAAGGATGATGATCTTGTGCTAATCAAGTGAGAAGTGTTGATCATATCTTGTATTAAAGTTTGAGGTAGCTTGTATTTATGTGTCAATAGGTAGGGATATGTAGTTTGTGTTGTGTTGTGTTGATAAAGAGTGAAGTGTTGATCAAGAATGAAGATAGGAGTTCTCTCACTCAAGGGGAACTTGATGCTCATAGATAGGGGGAATGATACAAGTACGATCGTGATTGTGGACCAATACGTAAAGACTTAAGCTCGAGTGGCTGCCCAACCAATGGAACAAGCTTTGAAGTGTAGAGAACAAGTCCCAACACTCAAAGCCATCCAATATGCACACTCCAAGGCCGCCCCTTTTCCATGGCTCATTAAGGGTATTTTAGTCATTTTGTACTAAGTTGTAACCTAGGCTATAAATAGAACATATTAGGTCATTTTCTCATAACTTTGATGATATTTTGAGAGCTCTAGAGAGAGTCTTGCAAGGTGGATTCCTTGTAAACAAATGTGGATATCAATTGTGTTGGTGCTAGTTTTGAAACGTTGGTTGCTTGGGAATCCCGTTCCCTTGAGGTCACCGTAGATCTTGGTGTTACTTGTATGAATTCTTGGGTCTTTGTGTTTAATATACACCTAGGTTCATAGTGTTTGTACATTTGTATGTCAAGTTACCTATCTATCTATCTATTTCATTGTTATTGTTGTTCATTCTCGGGCTTGGTGTCCCAAAACCGAGACTTTGTGTTCTTCTTGTTCTTGTGCTTGTGTTGTTAATCTAGTTTGTTGGCTCACTGATTTTAGAGGTGTTGAACACCGTAATATCTTGTTGTTATTGTATTTTCATTGTTGTTGTAGTGAATCCGAGAGTGGTCACCAAAGGGGTCCTTGGTTCTTCCAACTTGTGGACTATTTTGGTGTTTGTTTTGTGTCTCCTTTATCGATCTTGTATCATTTGGTATCAAAACCATCTTTGATTTTGTTTTAACAAGATCAATCTTGGGCTTGAGATTTGAACAAAAAAAAGTGAAGTGTTCTTGAGATTGTTCTTGGCTGAAAGTTGGGACTTGTTTTTGTCTTGGCCGAGACATTTTCTTTGTGACTAGATCTTGTAGTCTTTTTTTTGTTTAGATTGTTTCTAATTTAGGTTTATTTCTCACCAACACTAAAAGTGTCTAGATCTAAAGGTTTGAGCTTATGTTGTTGAACTTGTTGTTGTAAACTTGAAGTTGGCCGTGGGTTGATATTGTTGTTCTTGACCGAGTGGTAGAATTGTTGTGGACTTGGAGATGAATATTGGTGGATTTTTTGTTCTTGAGAAATTTTTGTTGTGATCTTGTTGTTCTTGAAATGTCTTGACCAATATAAAGTATAACATGGATCCAAAAAGGTGTAAGATAAAGTTGAAAAGTTGTTGGTGAAGAGACTTGAACACATAACTTCGAAGACTTGTCAACCACTTTTCCATATTTCAAGGACCTTGTTTTGTGGGAATAGTATAAGTCAAGTCTCACCTTTTTGAGTGAATTTTAAAAAGTTTCTAAGACTTGTATTTTTCCACCAAAATACAAACTCTTCCATTCCAAATTGTATCAAGACAAAAGCTTCAAGTTGGTGATTAAAATTATGTGGGACAGTGACCAATTACGTGGCTGCCATGTCATCACGTTTTACTTTTCACACAACATAATTAAGCTCAAATATTTTGTTTCTTAGTTTCTAATCTTTGTCTGTTAGTTGCCTTTTGTTGATTCTATTAATAATTAACAAACTAGTAATTGTCTACTAGGTTTTAAGTTTTGGGTCCGTTTATTCGTGTGTACGTTTTTTTGTGTTCTTTTATCTTTTTGAAATTCATTGTAGTTTCTTGATTCAAGTCCGTACGTATTTTATTTAAGTTGTTTCAAAAGAGAATCTATTCCGACCTCGAGCCCCAATTGGTACCATGCAATCTCCTTGGAGTATAAATGAGTTACCAACACTTATGAGGCCAATTGAGAGACATTTCAAAGTGTGAGAGCTTGTGAGGATGTTTTCTTTTATAACATTAACTAGTTTGTTGCTTTTTGTGTTTTTGTTTTAGAATTTCTCGTGTTAGGTACTATGGCATTAGTAAAGTTGACCATGAATGATTGATGAATGCCATAATGGGTATGAAACATGACCTTAGTACTCGAATGGAGAGAATGGAAAAAATAATGAATCGAGTGGAAGGAAGAATAGAAGGGACGGAAAGCTCTATTTGCAAGGAGTTGGATAACTTGATAGAGAATCCAAGCCTTCCTAATCAAGTTCCTGTGAGTGGACATGCTACACATAAGCTACAAGGTAATCAAACTAACTCTTGCACTCTAGTAAATGAGGCTAGTAGCCAACTAAGTGTGAATGGTAGTTTATCTTTAGATGAGCCGAATATGCCTCCGCTTGGTGATGATAATGTACAACTTGAGATTGTGGATACACTAGTTGATCTATCTAGTGTTGAGGCCATTGTAGCAAGTAATAGTACAGTGTCTTATGGAAGTCATGAAGACCAACTTGTGTGTGAAAATGGTGATGTTGAATATGTTGGCCGATTGACTATGGATGACCCTCTAGTTGTTTTTGTTGTAGACCATGCTAGTATAGAGGGGATATATGATTGTACTAGTAATAGTATTGGGAAAATGAAATGCATCCTAAACCCGTGTCCATGGACACTCCACCCATTTGATCCCAGTGATCATTTGAAGTATGGTGATGAGGATGTCTTTTGGAATGACTTGAATAAGCATGGAATTTATGGCCTTCCTTGTCACACCCCTTTTTTAACTCCAAAAGATTCATTTTACGATTTGAAAGGGTTTTATTATTAAAGTGATAAAAGATGAAAATTGTTTCGGAAAAGGATTGATTAGTTTCAAAACTCAGAGTTGCCACTTGGCATAAATCAGGTGTGCTAAGTCACCTGTGGATATCCTTTTTCAAAACGGTTTTAACTCTATAAAACTGATCCGCGAACAGAGATTCCGGCTAAGGAATTCTGTTGACCGAGGGGAAGGTGTTAGGCACCCCTCGATCCTGTGGTTCGATCACGGTCTCTTGGTGGAGTATATCGACTAATTTGAACACTATGAATGTATAAACCACACCAAACATAAATAAAACGATCAATCAAACAAACAAATCCAAAAATAATGTCCAGTCCAATTATACAATCCAAAATAGAAAAATAATGCGAAAATGTAAATCCTATTCTACTCTACACTAATTTTATACTACGCTCCCATGCTACCCGATGCCTCGGGCCTTCATCAAGGACGTCCTCCAAATACAAAATACTTCGGGGAATTCTCCAGCGAATAAATACAAGTGATCGCGGGGCATTCCCCGATTAAATGAATACATTTCCAAATGGAAGAACTAAAGCCAAACCGTTCAACTCAAATTCCACATTCAAACATTCAACAAGAAAACTTATTCCTAAATTTGCCTACACGAACCAACGTTCGCCTATCCATTTCAACATATCATAATTTTATCACATTCCAACAATATTTATGCTCATTACGAATTAAACAAAACAACAATAAACCAAAGCTAATCTAAATTCAACTTTTTTTTTAATCAATTTCTCAACTCCATCCCCCAAATCCATTTTTAACCACATTATTAAACCAGTTCGACAATCAAATCACTTTTCAAAATCCGAAACCAAAAACACATACCCCAACGAAGATTCAAATATTTAAGCATACCAATCATTCATATCCACAACAACAGTTAATATTTTGCTCGAAATATTCAAAACCACACCACAAAATCACGATATTAACCAACTTCGATATAATAAAAAGTAGAGTTGAGAGATGGACCTTTGAAGAATTGATTTCGTTGATAATAAAATCAAGAATGACCGGACTATAGAATTCCTAATGGGATCTCAACAATGACGAATTCCAACTCCGTATTGAAAATTTTGAGACCCAAAACTGAAGCTCCGTAAATCCAATCGAACCCAAAAACCGACGCTGTTCACGGAGCTATTCATGGTACTATTCACGACACTGTTCACAACATTGTTCACGACATTGTTCACGGTACTATTTCTCTCTCGATTTTTTTTCTTTCTCGCGCGATTCTCTCTTCTCTCCCTCGTTTTTTTTGTTCTTCTTGTAAGGAAGATGATTTGGTGATTGTTATTATGGTAGAGAAGATGATGATGAAAGAATGAGCCCTCCCTTTTCCCCTTTTAGAATTTTTTTCCTTTTATATTTTTTATTTGGTTTTTCTTTTTCTTTATTTATTATTCTATGTGGAAGCATATAATTGGTGGCTTGTGGGAATAAGTGTGTGGCATGTGTAAAAGTTAGTGTGGCATGTAGAAATATGAGGGTGGCGTGTGGAAAAATGAGTAGGGTGTGCGTCTCTTGCATGTATCCAATGAAAAATAGAAAGTGAGGTGTTGAGGTGACATAGTGAGGTGGCAAAGATGCTATGTATTTAATTATTTTCAATTCTTTCTTTTTTTTTTTTGGGGGGGGGGGGGGGGGAATTATCAATTAAACAAAAGTATGGTAAGGTGAATAAAATAAAAATAAAAATTAAAAAAAATATATTTTTGGGAAAGGACAAAATTACGTGTCTACATCATGCTCTCTTTGGATGTAAACACATGGTGTTTTCATACAAAGCAGTAGACAACGAGACAGAATTTTGTCTTAACCTTTATTCAAAAGCACGGAGCACGAAGAAGGAGGGAAACCAAGTCTTGACTTAGGACATCCTACCTACCCAAGTTATGAGGGAATCGAGTGACAGTTATCTCAAAGGATATGAAGGAGAAGGACTATGCTGAGTTGGAGAGTCGAGTGAGGTCCCATCAAGGTTTTGGTCCACAGCTCTGTTATTACATCAAAAAAATGAAAATTACAAGTTAAAAACATAAATGAAATTACAAAATCCTAACTACATAGCTTCTGTTGGACTCTTGACTTGAGTTTCATCACCCTATTCTTCAGGAGGACTCCTGATTTGTAATTTCTTCAACTTGTTGCTTGGTTTTCAATTTCACCACCCTTTTCTCCAGGCGGGCTCCCGACTTGCTATTTTTGATCTGTTGACTTTCATTTTCTTCACTTTGTTACTTGATTTTCAACTTCTTCACCTTGTTGTTTGACTTTCCATTTATTTGCTCTGTGCTTTGGGCGGGCTCTTGAAATCACATCAAAACTAGAAAGAAAATTATCCCAAACAAAATTATTGTAAAGAGAAAATCGTTTGCCAAAAAAGTAAAGTTCCAAAACAGATATTAAATTATTTTTTTTGCCCCAGTTTACCATCAGAAGACTTTTGAGAAAGTCAGATCATACCTACTTGCATGTTGTAATAATAAATCAAGACTCTGACCAAGAAATTCATCTCTTGAGAGTAAAATTGAATGACCAAGACTAGGAAGTACGTCTCATAAGAATTAAAGTGAGGAATTCTGACTAGAAAGTGCGTCTTCTAGAGATAGAAGTTTAAATTAAAAAGTGTGTCACCTGACAAATGAGAACTAACAAGGAAGTGCGTCTTATAAGAATTAAGTGCAATGACTCGACTAGAAAGTGCATTTTCTAGAAATCAAGGAGAATGACTCGACTAAAAGGTATGCGTTATAGGAATCAAGGGGGATGACTCAACTAAAAGGTACGTCTTTTAGGGGTTAAGGGGAATGACTCGACCAAACGGTACGTCTTATAGGAATCAAAGGGAGATAACTCGACTAAAAGGTACATCTTATGGGAAACAAGGGGGATGACTCGACTAAAAGGTACATCTTATAGAAATCAAGGGGGATGACTCAACTAGAAGGAACGTCTTATAGGAATCAAAGGGAGATGACTTGACTAAAAGGTATGTCTTCTAGGGGTCAAGGGAAATGACTCGACTAAAAGGTACATCTTATAGGAATCAAAGAAGCGACTCGACTAAAAGGTACGTCTTCTAGGGGTCAAGGGGGAATGACTCGACTAAAAGGTACGTCTTATAGGAATCAAGAGGGATAACTCGACTAAAATGTACGTCTTCTAGGAATCAAGGTGGATGACTCGACTAAAAGGTACGTCTTATAGTAATCAAAGGGAAATGACTCAACTAAAAGGTACTTTTTATAGGGTTCAAGGGAAATGACTCGACTAAAAGGTACATCTTATAGGAATCAAAGGAGAGATTCGACTAAAAGGTACGTCTTCTAGGGGTCAAGGGGGAATGAATCGACTAAAAGGTACGTCTTATAGGAATCAAGAGGGATGACTTGACTAAAAGGTATGTCTTCTAGGAATCAAGGTGGATGGCTCGAATAAAAGGTACGTCTTATAGGAATCAAAGGGAATGAATCGACTAAAAGGTACGTCTTCTAGGGGTGAAGGGGAATGACTCGACTAAAAGGTACGTCTTATAGGAGTCAAAGGAAATGACTCAACTAAAAGGTACGTCTTCTAGGGTTCAAAGGAGATGAATCGACTAAAAGGTACGTCTTATAGGAATCAGGGGAATGACTCAACTAAAAGGTACGTCTTATAGAAATCAAAGGAAATAACTCGACTAAAAGGTACGTCTTCTAGGGGTCAAGGGAGATGACTCGACTAAAAGGTATGTCTTATAGGAATCAAGAGGGATGACTCGACTAAAAGGTACATCTTCTAGGAATCAAGGTGGATGACTCGACTAAAAGGTACGTCTTATAGGAATCAAAGGTAATGACTCGACTAAAAGGTATGTCTTCTAGGGGTCAAGGGGAATGACTTGACTAAAAGGTACATCTTATAGGAATTAAGGGAAATGACTCGACTAAAAGGTATGTCTTCTAGGGGTCAAGGGAGATGATTTGACTAAAAGGTACGTCTTATAAGAATCAGGGGAATGACTCGACTAAAAGGTATGTGTTATAGAAATCAAGGGAAATGACTCGACTAAAAGATACATCTTTTAGGGGTCAAGAGAGATGACTCAACTAAAAGGTACGTCTTCTAGGAGTGAAGGTTCAATTTAAAAAGTGTATCACCCAGCAAATGAAAACTAAAATCCCTGGACAGGAAAGTGTGTCTCCGAGGGATATAAGATAATGAATTTTTACCATGATTTGATTATCAAACCTGTGTAGCAACATTGCTTTCTGCATTTGTAAAAGTGAGGCATTGCGGCCCTTGATATTTATGCTCTGAAGTCCTTGGTTTAAAAGTAATATGTTTCCTCTTTCATCAAAGAAAAACTTGTGAGTTTAAACCATGGTGGCTCATTTGTGGCTTTAGCTTTCGCGGCGATCGCTCTTGCCCTCGTCATATTTAACCTTGCTTCCAATCATTAGCATATATCATTAACTTGCTGAATTATTGACCCGAACTTAGATTATTAAGAGTTATTGAAACAAACACAGTATCTCTGCTTTGCCATGCTTCTCAGATAGACTCTTTGAACCTTGGTATTTCCATGAGTTCCCCGACTTGTTTGTTGACAAAACTTTCTGCATGCCCATTTTTTTGGCTCACAATCATGTCTCTTTCATGTGCTAGATTTTGTCTTGCTTTGTGCAATTAAAGAAGCTGGTAGCCAGTTTTGAAATCTTTTCTCACTTGTTTTGACATGGACTTAACTCGAAGATAAGAAAAGGAAAAAAAGAATGATAATTTTTATTTAGATAACTGACTCAAGAAAGATAAAACAAAAATAAAGAAAAGAAAGAAAAGACAATAAATGTCCCCATTTAAAACAAAGAAACCAAAAATTCATCTAAAAATGATAGTCAACTCTGATGATTATGTTATGCATATCGGATTAAACTGCCTGATCTTTCCATCCAAAACTCTCACAAATTATTGTTGAGTTAATGACCCTGAAACTGAGTTGCTTTCTTAGGTCAATTGCATTCAGAGACCTCATTCAGCTAGTGACGCCTTGAAATGATTTTCGCCAACAAGCCTCTCTCATTTCTTTTTATCAGTTCACCATTGTCTTATGGTGTCTGTAAGGGTTTCCACTAATGAGACTCTCTTATCTTTATTTTCCTTAACTCACAGTCGTCTTACGGTACCCGTGAGAGTTTTCATCGATAAGACTCTCTCATTTTTATCTCTCTTAACTTACCACCGTCTTACGGTGCCCGTGAGGGTTTTCACCAATAAGACTCTCTCATTTTTATTTCTCTCCTGATTTTTTATGTTGAGGAAGACAAGTAGTTCCCAAATAAATCATCATATCCCTTGCATACTTAGCCTTAACAT
Source organism: Capsicum annuum (assembly GCF_002878395.1). NCBI lineage: Eukaryota > Viridiplantae > Streptophyta > Magnoliopsida > Solanales > Solanaceae > Capsicum > Capsicum annuum. Next base: position 19,823,698 of record NC_061122.1, on the reverse strand, counting down.
CCTCAAAGATTGATCTGAAGGTCTTTCTTTGGTTGTAACTGAAATTTTGGATAGGGTTAGAAAGAAAGGATGACAGGGGGCCAAACGACACTTGAAGTGGGATAAGACTTACAACTTTTGGAATCGACTCAAATAATGAGGATTAACTCATTCTGCAGTTTCTTTTGACTGGGTGACTCTAAATTATTAATTTGGTTGGACTGAGCCCGGAGTAGGGTAGCCTACGTATCTCACCCCCAAGAGAGGAGAATCAGGTCATGCGTAGTTCTGGCAGCTTGTTCTTTTGCTTGATTCTGATTTTTGTTTTCTTTTACTGACTCTTTTCTCTTTGGGACTTTTTCTGACTCTATTTTTCTTGACACTCTTCTCTTTTCTTTCTTTTTGGACACATTTTTTTTTGACACATTTCTTTTGAGCTTTGCTGACTCTATCTTGATTCCAAAAGAGGTGTATGAAAGAAAATAACACTAAGGCTCAAATGGGGTACCCAAAGGATGACACAATGTATGGATAGCAGAATGAAATGCCTTCGTCATATCAATCCTTGAAAATGCATGTACACATCATGCAATGTGAAAATGAAAGATGGAGATCATTCGTGGCATTTCTACAACACTAACTTTAACTGAATTTGTGCATTACTACTCTTGTACTTTGTTCAACATATCACTCCACCATTTGACCTAATTTAGACAGGTCTTTCAATTAATCTGGATTTTAAGATTTGGCTGAAAATTCCGCTAGCATGTCATATCACTAAAATCAACATAAAGTGTACTATGTAAAGAAAATAAACAAACAACATATATTTAAAACACAGGGAAAAAGGGAACACTTATTCTGTTAAAATGAAAGATAGAAGGGATTGAACCTAATGACAAAGGGACAAAACAAGATAGATCCCAAACTACGACCCTAAAATAATTCGGATAATTGAAAAGAAAACCGAACAAACTACCAGACCTCTTCCTAGTAGGGAGAGAGGTGACTTCTGAATTGCTCAGCCTGATAACTTAGCCACTGGTTTGCATATCATCATGATTAAAGCTTTCCACACTGTCAATGTTCTGCACCATAATTGATCCATCTTGAATCATCTTTTCAATTTCTCTTTTCAAATCTCGACAATCTTCAATACTATGACCCTGAGCATCAGAATGATACGCGCATAGTACATTAGGATCAAAATTTCTTAAACGCTGATTAAGAGTGCACCCAAGGAGAGAAGTGACATGCCCCATTGTACCAATCTCTAAAATAAACTGGCATACGACTCTCCAATTGGTGTGAAGCTATCTCTCGACTTCTGCCTTGTTTCATCATTTGGCTTGGATCGAAAATCAGGCTTAGAAGGGTTTTGGTATGCTTGTGGAGTTAGAGGATGGTTCTGAGGGGTTGGTGTGTTCCACTGTGGGTAAGATGGGGGTTGAACATATGGATGTGCGTTATATACTGGATATGGAGGTGGAAGAGCATAGTATAATGGATTTTGGGAGTGATTATGTGGAGTTTGGGTATGAACTTGGGTTTGAACCTGAGAGTGACGACGATGGGGCCTTCTTGACCGTTCCTGCTGTCCAACTACAATAGCGAATGCATCTTCCTCATTCTTTGTCTCCCCAACACTTCCTGAACCCTTTTGAATTGCTTGAGTAGTCGCTTTCAATGTTGCAAAACTCACAATGTGACCCGTCTTAATTCCCTCTTCTATCATCTCCCCCATTTTAAGGACCTCAATAAATGACTTGCCTAATGCAGGTAACAAGTATTGATAATATGTTTCATCCTGTGCTTGAATAAACACTTCCACTATTTTGCTTTCTTTCATTGTCGGTTTCACTCTAGCAGCTTGTTCGTGCCAGCTGATCGTATACTCCCTGAAGCTCTCAGTATTCTTCTTTTTCATACTAGTTAGGGATTTTTCATCAGGGATCAACTCCATATTGTATTGAAATTTTTACACAAATTTATTAGCTAGGTCATCCCAACTAATCCACTTGTCGATGTCTTGGTCAACAAACCATTCCGAAGCTAGGCCTGACAGACTCTCCCCGAAATAAGCCATGAGTAGTTCTTCCTTCCCTCCAGCGCCTCTTAATTGGTTACAATAGCGCCTCAAATGTGCCACTAGGTCCCCATGTCCGTCATACTTCTCAAACTTTGGCATTTTAAAGCCAGGAGGAAGGTTGACACATGGAAACATGCATAAGTCCTTATATGAGACACTTTTATAACCCCCAAATGCTTGCAAGTTCTTCATAGCCAGTACTAAACTTCTTAATTTTCTGGTCATTTTCACTTGCTCTTCTGTCATAACAGGCTTCTCAGTGTTAGGAGGAAATTCAGGCGGGTGAGTGTCACCATAAAGACCAGTCAACTTGAATGTAGGCTCAAAAGTGCACGCTGATCACCAGTAATATTCAATGTAGGATCTCTTGTAGAGTAGGAGGCACAACTTTTGTATGAACATCAAAAGTAGGAGTTTCAGGTGGGGGTGGCACCACAAAAGCATGAACAACAGGTGGAGCCGAGTATGTGGTAGTCTTGGATTGGGAAGTGAGAAAATGAATATTGGAAGTGGTTGGATATTGTTTCCCTGGAGTCCATCCTGATGCATGTTGTGGCATATCAACAAAAATAGGAAATTGTGCATGTGACACGGGAGGCAAGCTAGAAAGATATTCCAAGCTCGATGCATTTCTATCATTTGCTGCCTTAATTTCTGAATCTCTTCATTAGCTCCTAAATTCTCATTTCTCGAACTCCCTGTCTGATTAGTGACAACAAACTCGGTAACCTTCTCTGTGACTTGGTGCAATATGGAGGACCAGCCAAAATGCCACAAACC
>NC_061122.1:19805243-19820750 GCF_002878395.1 Capsicum annuum | reverse complement strand
GAACCCAAGAAGGACGCCTACGTATCTCACTCTCGAAAGAGGAGAATCAGGTGTGCGTAGTTCGTGAAGTCTTGCCAAAATGGCCAATTAAACTCTTTTTCTTTTTTTTTTCTTGAAATTTTAAGAAGAAAAGAAAAATGACAAATTGTCAAAAGAATAGACGAAAATCTTTTTTTGAATTTTCCAGATTTAATAACCTATAAAAAATAAAACCTATGATTACTAAAGAAAAATCTTTTTTGGATTTTCAATTTTGAATTTCATATGAAAATGAAACTTGAACCTATTAAAGAAAAATCTTTTTTGGATTTTCAATTTTGAATTTCATATGAAAATGAAACTTGAACCTATTAAAGGAAAATCTTTTTGTAGTTTTCTTTTAAAGATGTATATGCAACACTTACTCTAAATAAAGAGTGAAGAAAATCTTTTTGGATTTTTCAAATAAGATCCCCGAAACAACAATAGGCTGCCTACGTATCAAACTTCCGAAAGAGGAGAATCTAGGGTGCGTATTTCGTCCAAATTGGACAATTAAGGATTAAATGACAAACTAAACCTTGAATTGAGAGACACAACTAAAGACAGATGATGAAAATAAAATCTTTTTTGGGTTTTTAATTAGAAACTAACACCAACAACTATGAAAGGAAAAATCTTTTCGATAATTTCGTTATATAAAAATGTACAAAGCTCCTATTGAAAGAAAAAATTATTTTTTGTAGTTTTCTAATTGTGAATACTTACTAAAGAAATAAAAGGAAAATCTTTTTAATGTTTTTGATTTTTCGGGAAATGAGTGCAAAAAGTAAAAAAATATTTTTTTTTCGAATTGTGAAAAACAAAAGCCATAAAGAACCCTAAAAACTACCAACTCTTTTTTTTCACTTTTTTTTTTAACAATTTCTTGCCTACACACTTTGCTTCTAACTCATGCTTTTGCCCAAATCAGTTTGTCAAATGATCTCGTTACCCTCAAAGATGCAACATTTAGCACGTAGGGATACTTTAGAGGTGAGTCTCCTACAAAGGGCCACATGGGTCCCGTTAGATCTCAATATAATGCAAATAAGCATGACCTAAAGGCTGACCTATGCTGGGGTTCACTAACAAGGCTGTTCGAGGGAGCGTATGATCGATAGTGGCTGCACTAGCTTTCCACCTACTCCATACCAGCCGATGGCTCCCCCTCCTAAAAATAAGGGTGACTCAACTATAGGTTGTGTACACAACGTGTACTACAAAACTTGTTGCAGAAAGAATTGACTCGGGTTATGCAAATGATGCCAGATATGAAGCGGTAACACATAAGAGAAACTGTAATCACGTAGCATGTTGTCACTCAACAACGATAAACAAATACAAACAATAGCACCAACAATGTCTATACACTCATAATGTCAAAACTAAGCCGTTATAACTCCAAAAAATAAGCTCGAATTCTGAAAATCCCCAGCAGAGTCGCTAGAGCTGTCACACTCCTTTTTTAACTCCAAAAGATTTATTTTACGATTTGAAAGGGTTTTATTATTAAAGCGATAAAAGATGAAAATTGTTTCGAAAAAGGATTCATTAGTTTCAAAACTCAGATTCGCCACCTGGCATAAATCAGGTGTGCCAAGTCACCCGTGGATATCCTTTTTTCAAAATGGTTTTGACTCTATAAAACTGATCCGCGAACAGAGATTCCGACTAAGGAATTCTGTGGACCGAGGGAAAGGTGTTAGACACACCTCGATCCCGTGGTTTGACCACGGTTGCTTGGTGGAGTATATCGGCTAATTTGAACACTATGAATGTATAAACCACACCAAACATAAATAAAATGATCAAACAAACAAACAAATCCAAAAACAATGTCCAGTCCAATTATACAGTCCAAAATAGAAAAAGAATGCGAACATGTAAATCCTATTCTACCCTACACTAATTTTATACTAAGCTCCCATGCTACCCAATGCCTTGGGCCTTCATCACGGATGTCCTCCAAATACAAAATACTTCGGGGCATTCTCCGGCGAATAAATACAAGTGATCGTGGGGCATTTCCTGATTAAATGAATACATTTCCAAATGAAAGAACTAAAACCAAACCGTTCAACTCAAATTCCACATTCAAACATTCAACAAGAAAACTTATTCCTAAATTTTGCCTACCCGAACCAACATTCACCTATCCATTTCAACATATCATAATTTTATCATATTCAAACAATATTCATGCTCATTACGAATTAAACAAAACAACAATAAACCAAAGCTAATCTAAATTCAACTTTTTTTTGTCAATTTCTCAAGTCCATCCCCCAAATCCATTTTTAACCACATTATTAAACCACTTCGACTATCAAATCATTTCTCAAAATCCGAAACCAACAACACATACCCCAACAAAGATTCAAACATTTAAGCATACCAATCATTCATATCCATAACAACAGTTAACATTTTTCTCGAAATATTCAAAGCCACACCACAAAATCACGATATTAACCAACTTCGATATAATAAAAAGTAGAGTTGAGAGATGAACCTTTGAAGAATTAATTTCGTTGATAATAAAATCAAGAATGACCGGACTATAGAATTCCTAATGCGACCTCAACAATGACGAACTCCAACTCCGTATTGAAAATTTTGAGACCCAAAACTAAAGCTCCATAAATCCAATCGAACCCGAAAACCGACACTGTTCACGGTACTATTTCTCTCTCTCGCGATTCTCTCATCTCTCCCTCATTTTTTTTTGTTCTTCTTGTAAGAAAGATAATTTGGTGATTGTTGTTATTGTGGAGAAGATGATGATGAAAGAATGAGCCCCCTCTTTTCCCCTTTTAGAATTTTCCTTTTATATTTTTTATTTGGTTTTTCTTTTTCTTTATTTATTATCCTATGTGGAAGCATATAATTGGTGGCTTGTGGGACTAAGTGTGTGGCATGTGGAAAAGTTAGTGTGGCATGTGGAAAGATGAGGGTGGCGTGTGGAAAAATGAGTAGGGCGTGTGCCTTTTGCATGTATCCAATGAAAAATGGAAAATGAGGTGTCGAGGTGACATAGTGAGGTGGCAAAGCTGCTATGTATTTAATTATTTTCAATTCTTTATTCTTTTTTTTGTGGGGGGGGGGGGGGGGAGAAATTATCAATTCAACAAAAGTATGGTAAGGTGAATAAAATAAAAATAAAAATAAAAATGAAAATTTAAAAAAAATAATATTTTCGAGAAAGGACAAAATTACGTGTCTATATTCCTATCTTGGCTTTCAAGCCTATTTGTTGTTCCAAGAAGAGTTTATTTTTTCACTTGATGAGCAACTCTTGTTCCTTGTTTCTTGTCACACTTATGTGGATAGACTAGTTGACTCTTTCTTGGGAGGGTATTTAGGTAAGAGGGATGTTTGGGTTTATGTGAAGTTTGAGCCACCTTGGCAAGATGCTATGATTGATTACACTAATCCTAACCCTCATACCTTGAGGAACTTTTGTTTGTTTGTCCTTTCTATTATTTTGCAAGGTTCGGATTCGAGGTCGAATCCTTTTTCAAGAAGGAGAGAATGATACAAGTACGATCGTGATTGTGGACCAATACGTAAAGACTCGATCTCGGGTGGCAACCCAACTAATGGAACAAGCTTTGAAGTGTAGAGAACAAGTCCCAACACTCCAAAGACATCCAATATGCACACTCCAAGGCAGCCCCTTTGCCATGGCTCATTAAGGGTATTTTAATTATTTTGTAATAAGTTATAACCTAGGTTATAAATAGAACATATTAGGTCATTTTCTCATAATTTTGATGATATTTTGAGAGCTCTAGAGAGAGAGTCTTTCAAGGTGGATTCCTTGTAAACAAGTGAGGATATCACTTGTGTTGGTGCTAATTTTGAAATGTTGGTTGCTTGGGAATCCCGTTCCTTTGAGGTCACCGTAGAGCTTGGTGTTACTTGTATGAATTCTTAGGTCTTTGTGTTTAATATACACCTAGGTTCATAGTGTTTGTACATTTATATGTCAAGTTACCTATTTCATTGTTATTGTTGTACATTCTCGGGCTTGGTGTCCCAAAATCGAGACTTTGTGTTCTTCTTGTTCTTGTGCTTGTATTGTTAATCTAGTTTGTTGGCTCATTGATTTTAGAGGTGTTGAACACCTTAATATCTTGTTGTTATTGTGTTTTCATTGTTGTTGTAGTGAATCCAAGAGTGGTCACCAAAGGGGTCCTCGGTTCTTCCAACTTGTGGACTATTTTGGTATTTGTTTTGTGTCTCCTTTATCGATCTTGTATCAGGGAATAAGGTGTAGAATTCTTATATTCTTATAGGCATCAACAATAGAGGAATTGGTTGGGAACACTGGCTTGGCATAGCCTTGTGGCGTATTGCGCTGAGGTGTAGACTATGCTGTGTGTGGATGTTTTAAAAATGTTGAATGCTTTCATAGGTTTGTCATATCATAAAGGGGGAAATTGTTAAGTCCTTAATTTTGATGATTGAAAACTATATGTAATTTGTATGTGGGACCTTTTTACAGGAGTTTTTGTGATGACAAAATAGGTTGGGTTCACCTGTCACTATCACGGTCAACAGTCACAACTGACACAAAGTATAAAAGTTGGTGGAAAAACCTGCCGCCACCTTTTTGCCTCAACCAATGATATCTCTCTAGGTTTTCTTGTGTCATACTATATGTTGCTAATCTTTCTCAACAAGAAAAAAATGTTTCCATATTCTCACAACTAAATATCTTTCAGAAGCTAAATCAGAGACTCCACACTGCAATAGGAAACTGATTGTTAATTGAGTTATATTTTTACTTCCTTATTGTATTTGAGTCTTTGTATTTTGTTCTTCAATGTTTGCCTACATTAGCTTATGATTGTAGTAGATGTTAAGGTGCAAACCTTTCATTGTAATCGTGTAGAGTTAGGTGATTGTTCAAGCTAGAGTTAGCTTGTGGAGTCCAGTTAGATTTAGCTAGAAGTTGAAGCAGTAGAGGTACTGCTTGCATTTCCTTGTAATAGAGTTGTTGCTAGGAAACAAAGGATTAGGAGGTTAATTCCGTGGAGTCTGTATTCAAGAATTTGCTTGAGTATAGTGGAGCTTAGAAATCCTGGAGGCAGGTGGTGATTTTTTCCCCCTTGAGCAAGGAGTTTCCACGTAAAAACCTTGAGTCTTCTATTTACTTTATTCCTGCACTTCTAACTTTATATATCTCCTAGTTCTTGTCGTGTGAGTGTATCTGGGAACATGTCCCTGAGTTGAGTAGCAACCTATCTCAACTCTTCACCGTCCATCACTTGATCAAGAGAGCCAATTAATTAAAAAAAAGATCAATATGGATTCCAAAGGCTTCAATGTTTCAATTGTAGCACTTTTTGCTTGCCTGATTTTATCATTTTCATCATCTATTCTTACCTATCGAGCACTGTTGCCACCAATTAGAGTAGGTTACTATAGATATAGCTGTCCCTACGCTGAAAACATTGTTCAAATATTGTCAACAAAGTCGTGTCACGTAATCCAGACATTGTTGTTGGCCTTATTAGGTTACATTTTACGATTGCTTCGTTAGGGTATGTATGCAATTAATTTTCCTAACATTTTATCTTGCTAGTTTGATGGTTACATTGTCTTATAATGCCAACATATTGTGTGCTTTAATTAGGGGTGTGATGCATCTGTGTTATTGGATGGACAAAATTCCAAGAAGGCAGGTATTCCCAACAAGAATAATTTACTAGGTTTTGAGGTGATTGATGCTGCAAAAGCTGCACTTGAGGCTGCCTGCCCTGGAACTGTCTCCTGTGCAGACATACTTGCATTTGCTGCTAGGGATAGTTCCTATAAAGTGGGGAGAATAGACTATGATGTCCAAGCTGGACGTCGCGATGGACATGTTTCTATTGACTCTGAAACATTGGCCAACCTTCCTTCTCCTTTCTTTGATGCGAAGGAAATCATGAATGATTTTCCTAGGAAAGGTATGTTAGTTGATGAAATGGTGACCCTCTCTGGCGCACATTCCATTGGCATTGCACATTGCGCTGTTTTTGCTAACTGTTTGTACCCTCAAAACAATCAGCAAAATCTACCAATTGATCCTGAATATTCTAATTTCTTGAAGTCCATTTGTCCACTAGAAGCTCTAACAAATGGAACAGAACTGATAATCCCGCGAACCTTGATGTACTGACCCCAACCAAGTTGGATAGCAAATATTACTTGGCATTAAAGAGTCAAAAGGGATTTTTGGTATCTGATCAAACATTGATGTCACTTCCTACAACTGCTAAACTGGTGGACTACAATGCTTAGATATGGTTCAATTTGGGCTAGAAAGTTTGCAGCTGCAATGGTTCACATGGGTACTTTGGATGTACTCAAAGGTCGTAATGGAGAGATCAGGAGGAACTATAATTTCGTTAACTAATTACATCTCAATCACTTGTCTTTGAGAAATTTGAGAAAGTTTCAATATTATTTCCACTTGTCGATCCTAAAAAGCGGCAAGGATGGTTCAATGCTTGTTCATTTATTTGTTTTTTCCTCTTCCGAAAGTTTGTCCTATTGAATTGTATTTGATTTTTTCCCAATGTTTATCCAATTGATTAAAAGATTTTTTTGATATAATTTTGTACATGGGGATGGCATTTTCTAAACCCCTTTAATTCTCAACTAATAATTTTAGTAGGAAGCAAATTGCATTATTTGTGTTAGTATGTTGTAAATATTGTTGATATTAATGTAACCATACATTGTTGTATATTAGTGTAATTGCTGTCACACCCCTATTTTAACCAAAAGATTAGATTTTATGTTCGAAAGGGTTTTTATTATTAAGTGAGAAGAAGAAAAATTTGTTTCGAAAAAGGATTTTTTACATTTAAACTCAGGGTCGTCACTTGGCATAATTCGATGTGCCAAGTCACCTTTGGAAAATCTTTTTCAAAATGATTTGACTGTTTAAAACTAGTTTGCAAGCAGAAATTTCGACTAAGGAATTCTGTTGACCGAAGGGAAGGTGTTAGGCACCCTCGATCCCGTGGTTCGACCACGGTCGCTTGGTGGAGCGTATCGACTAATTTTGACACAAAGAATATATAAACCACGTATACACACAACAATTAAACAAACAAACACAAATAAAATGAATATCAAAGAATATAATGTCCAGTCTAATTATACAGTCCCAAAATAGAAAAATGCGAAAATGTAAACCTACGCTAACCACACTAATCCTAAACTACGCTCCAATGCTTTACCCGATGCCTGGGGCCTTCATCACGGACTTCTTCCGAGTACAAAATACTTCGGGACATTCCCCGATGAATAAGTACAATATAATCTCGGGGCATTCCCCGGTGAATAAGTACAGTATAATCTTGGGGCATTCCCTGGCGAATGAATATATCATCAAATCTTATGTGATAAAGTGGAAAGAAACGTTCACACGCACATTCAAACATTCAACAAAATACCATTCCTATTTGCCTACCCCATCTAGCATTTGCCTACTAGTTTCGATCTAGAACGTGATATTATCAAACTTAGCAAATTTGACGGCTATTTTGCATCAAACAAACATCAATTAATCAATACGAACAAATCATGTTTACTTTCTGTCCATTTTCAATTCTCAATCCCACCCAAATCTAATTATCTAATTTTAAATCAAGATTCAAACATAACAATTCATGCTACTATTTCCAACAATCCATAACCCCGTAAACTCAATGTTCATCATTTACCTCACATACAATTCGTAACCAAAAGAATCAACAACCTATCAACATAAGTGATTATTCACCACCAACAAAGATCACACAACACACAAATACTCAATCTCATATATGAAGTATCGTAAAAATAAAAGAGGAAAAGAATAGAGTTGGACCTCAATTGACGACTTTATTCCGAACAACTTGCGATCGATCGGAGCTTGCGAACCAATGGAACCTCAACATTGTACCTCAACAACGACCAAATCCCAACTTCGATATACTCCCCTTCTGTTCTATTTTTTTCGTTGACCCGAAACAAAAAATCACAAAAAAAGGACAAATCCGAACTCGATTTACAGCTAGGCTTCACCGGAATCAAGTCGAATGGCCACTTATGGAGGATTTCGGGACTGTGGTGGCTTATCCGATGAGCTACAACCAATTTCGATGAGAAGTTTGACAGAACAACAGAATTGGGAATCGCAACTTAGCGGATTTCGATTCGATTTCATCAATTTTCAAATAGTGGAGCCAATTCTGGATCTGTGTGATGGAATCCGGCGGGGATTAGACGATTTCAACGAAAACATTCACCAAAAAACTCAAATAACCCACCGTGTTCCGTTCACTCCCTTTCCGATCAACTCCTGGATCGTCCCTCTCTCTCTCTCTCCCAATTTCAGTGGGTGCCTATGTGTGTATATAGAAAGAATAGGATGAGCATTTTTCTTCTTCTCCGATCTGTGTATTCCCGTGAACTCTGTGTGTGATTCTGTGTAGATTGAATTATGTGTGTTGTCAGAGTTGTGAGGATTCTGTATTGTTATGGAAGAATGAAGTGTGAGAATATGGGGTGTTTGTGAGAGATTGTGAGAGTGATGTGTGATGGTGTGCGTGAATATCCCCTTTTATTTGTGCTTTCCCCTCAATGTGTATGTGTATTATATATGTGTGTGCGTATGAACTTATGCTCCCTTATTCTTGCTACTGTGGGCCCCTTAAAAATATGAGTGCTGGGTAGGGAGGTGGGGGTATATAGGTAGAGAGGGCTTAGGGGTGGGGGTATATATGTGGGGTGTGAGGTAGGGTAGGGGAGGTAAGGGGTGTGAATTGGTTGAGATAATGTTTGTTAGGATAAGGGAATATTAAAGATTTATTGAAATTTTGTTATTTTTGTATTTTTGTGGGTTATAATCATATGGGTGAGGGCGTATGCTAATGCGAGGTAAAAATGGATGAATTGGATTTTTGGGAGGGACAAAATTAGGTGTCTACAATTACATAGATTTGATTTAGTAATTAAAGAGAATAATAATGGTTTTGGTAGTGCAGATTTTGTAGGATAGAATAGCGAATTTAGAGGGATAGAAAAACTGATCCTTAGGGATAGTAAGACGGATCTTTAGAAATGTAATCATTAAATATTTTCTATTTAATGTCAAGACTCTCAATATTGAGAGACATTCAGCAGAAAATTGACATGGTATCAGAGCCTTCTCTTGACTATCTTGTCTCATAGAGTTCATTTGTGGTTCCTTTCAATCTTTTTTAAAAATTTTGGTTTTGTTGATTGTTCCTCGGCAATTAATACCTTGAATTTTGATCTTGGTCATTTTGCTTTTATTTTTTTGAGTCAGTGTTTCTAGTTTTCATAAATATGACTTCATATCAGATTGAATCATTCAGCGTTCATTTCACTAGAAAGAATTTTTCATCATGGGAGTTTCATTTTCAGTTATTTATCACCGGAAAAGAACTATAGGGCCATATAGATGGAGCCGATCCTGCTCCTACTAATCCGACAAAGTTAGGTGAATGGAAGATTAAAGATGCTCGGGTGATGACATGACTTTTAAGGTCAATTGACCCTCTTATTGTTCTTAATCTCAGGCTTTACAAGACAGTTAAAGCCATGTGGGATTATTTACAAAAGGTTTACAACCAAGATAATAGTGCCTAACGCTTTCACTTAGAGTATGAAATTGCTAATTACTCTCAAGGAGGTCTTTCTGTTCAGGATTATTTTTCTAGATTTCAGAACTTATGGGCTGAATTTACGGATATTATTTATGTCAAAATACCTGTCGAATCCCTCTGTAGTTCGGCAAGTTCATGAGCAAAGAAAACGAGATCAATTTTTGATGAAGTTACGCTCTGAGTTTGAGAGTGTTTGCTCCCACTTGATGAATCGTGACCGTCTCCCTCCTTGAATATTTGTTTTAGGGAATTACTCCATGAAGAACAACGTTTTATCACACCAAAATGCTTTCAAGCAAGTTGATGATATTGTTGTAGCATTTGCTGCCCAAGGTAAAGGAAAGGGTAGGGATATGACTAGAACTTAATGCTACAGTTGCAAGGAATATGGTCATATTGCTAGCAATTGTGGTAGGAGGTTTTGAAATTATTGCAAACAACAAGGACACATTATCAAAGAATGTCTCACACGCCCTCAAACCCGTAAGGTCAATGCTTTTCAAGATGAGACAAATGATTTCACTACTGAGAACTCATCTTCGGGACAAGTTCTTACTCTTGAAATAGTAAGACAAATGATCATTTCAGCCTTTTCAGCTTTAGGGCTACAAGGTAATAATCTTGCATCTAATTTTTGGCCTGTTGATTCTGGCGCTTCCAATCATATATCCAACTCATCTAGTATGCTAAAAAATATTCGTAAGTATCATGGTCCATCACATATTCAAGTTGCCAATGATAATAATTTACCCATTACCAAGGTTGGGGATATTACTAAAACTTTCAACAATGTTTCTGTGTCACCAAAACTATCCACTAGTCTTATTTCAGTTGGACAATTAGTAGATAACAATTGTGATGTGAATTTTTCTCGTAATGGTTGTATTATGCAGGATCAGGTGTCAGGGATGATAATTGCAAAGGGGCCTAAAGTTGGACGACTGTTTCCAATACACTTTTCCATTTCTCGTGTTCTATCATTTGCTTGTACTTCTACACCTAGTAAGACTGAGGTGTGGCATAAGCTCTTAGGACACCCAAATTCTATTTTGTTGTTTCATTTATCAAATTTGGGTTTATTGGGAAGCAAAAATTAATTTTTCACTGCTTCCTTTGATTGTTCTTCTTGTAAATTAGGCAAGAGTAAAATTCTTCCTTTTCCTAATTTTAGTAGTCGTGCTACAAAGTCTTTTGATGCCATTCATAGTGATGTTTGGGATATTTTACCAATTGTTTCTCATGCTCATTTCAAGTACTTTGTGATATTTATTGATGATTATAGTCGATTTACGTGGGTATATTTTTTTCGTTCCAAAGCTGAGGTATTTTCCATATTCAAGACATTTTTGGCCTATATTAAGACTTAATTTTCTACTTGCATCAAATTATTAAGATCTGATTCTGGTGAAGAATATATGTCTTATGAGTTCAAAAACTTTTTGCTTGAAAAAGGAATTATCTCACAACGCTCTTGTCTATGTACACCACAACAAAATGGGGTTGCTGAACGTAAAAATCATCATCTTTTAGATGTCACTCGTACTTTATTGATTGAGTCCTCTGTTCCATCTAAGTATTAGGTGGAAGCTTTGTCTACTGCTGTTTACTTAATTAATAGACTACCATCTAAAGTCTTAAATCTAGAATCTCCATATTTTCGTCTTTATCACAAAAATCCAAGCTATGATAATTTTTATGCATTTGGTTGTATTTGTTTTGTGCATCTTCCTCCTTCACAGTGCAATAAAATTTCTGTTCAGTCTACCAAATGTATTTTTATGGGTTATATTATTCACAGAAAGGTTTTCTCTGTTATGATCCATGTTCTAATAAATTTCATGTTTCTAGAAATGTTGTTTTCTTTGAGAATCAATATTTTTTTCTTACTCATGTTGAGTTATCTCCTGCTTCACCTTTTTTTCCAACTTTTGAGGATTTGTCATCTTCTTCTAAGAGGTTCAAACCTGGATTTGTGTATGAACGTCCACGGACAACTTTACCCCCTCCTAATATTGATCCGCCACCTGAAACTGCTCCACAACTAGAATCTGAGAATTCTTTAAAGCCTGCTCCTCTAGAGCCAACTCGGTAATGTACGAGAGTATCTCATACTCCTAATTGGTATGGCTTTTCATCTACTTTATCCACCATTTCTGCTCCAACTTGTTACTTACAAGCTTCCAAGCATGAATATTGGCAGAAAGTAATGGAGGAGGAACTTTTGGCTCTTAAAGAAAATGACACATGGAATATTGTTTCATGTCCTTCAAATGTCCATCCAATTGGATGTACATGGGTTAATTCAATAAAACTTCATTCTGATAGAGCTCTTGATAGGTACAAAGCTCGGTTGGTTGTTCTTGGTAACAAACAGGAGTATGGTGTGAACTTTGAAGAGACTTTTGCACTGGTAGCAAAAATAACGACGATGGAAACTATTATTGCCATTGCTGCTTCACAAAACTGGGCTCTTCATCCAATGGATGACAAAATGATTTTCTTCATGGTGATCTCAAAGAGGATATTTATGGGAAGCCTCCACCAGGTTTGTTCTCATTGCCTACATCAAATGTATGCAAGTTGAAGCGGTCTTTGTATGAATTAAAACAAGCTTACAGAGCTTGGTTTGACAAATTTCGGTCTAGTTTACTACAATTCTCTTTTGGGCAGAGCAAATATGACTCATCTTTATTTCTTCAGAAAACATCCACAGGTTGTGTTCTTCTTTTGGTATATGTAGATGACATTATTATTACAGGAATTGATTCTTCACTAATCACTAGCCTGCAACAACAACTTAAGGATTCTTTTTTCATATGAAAGATCTTGGTACTCTTACATATTTCTTGGGTTTGAAAGTTCATCGTGATTCATCAGGTGTGTTTCTAAATCAGCACAAACATACCCAAGATATGATTTCTTTGGTAGGTCTTCAAGATTCCTCCTCTGTAGATACTCCATTAGAATTGAATGTAAAGTATTGCCGGGAGGAAGGCGATCTTCATCCTGATCCAACCAGGGGCGAACCTATGTTGTATTTTAGAATGCTCCGGCACCCACTAAACTTGACGTGGAATAGGTATAATTACATAGAAAATATACGAAAATAGGTATAAAACAAATAAAAGCACCCACTATCATAGAAAGTTGGGTGGGTGTGTTGGCATTGATGTTGATCTTAAGGTTCTTCATTGGAAGGAGGTCCCAAGTTCGAACCTTATTGAGGTGATTTTCTTTTTAAATTTTTTTAAGCACCCATTATTCCTAAATCCTGGGTCTGCGCAATTAGTTGGGAGTTTTAATTACCTTACTATTACCAGGCCTAATATCTCTTTTGCAGTTTAACAAGTTAGTCAATTCATACAAGCTCCCCGTCATCTTTATTTGGTGGCTGTCCGTCGCATAATTCGATATATCCTAGGAACATCTACTCGTAGATTATTCTTTTCTAGTGGTTCACCTATTCGTCTTAATGCTTTTAGTGATTCTTATTGGGCAGGATGTTCTGACACTCGTTATTTTCTTACTAGTTGGAGCATGTTTCTTGGAGAGTTTTTGATATCTTGGAAGAGTAAGAAGCAAGACTGTGTGTCAAAATCTTCAACAGAGGATGAATATCGAACAATGTCTACTGCTTGCTCTGAGATTGTGTGGCTTCGTGGATTACTTGCTGAGATTGGATTTCCTCAATCTAATCCTACTCCTCTCCATGCTGACAATACAAGTGCTATCAGATTACTACTAATCCGGTTTATCATGAGCGGACTAAACACATCAAAGTAGACTTTTATTATATACGAGAAGATGTATATAAAGGTGTCATTACTCTTTCGCACGTGTCCAGTGATCTTCAAATAGCTGTTGCATTTACAAAATCAATGGCACGACGACGACATTAGTTTCTAGTCGGCAATTTGATGCTTCTTGATCTACCAGCATCAATTTGAGGGGGGATGTTAGTATGATGTAACTATTGTATATATTAATCTAATCATATATTGTTGTATATTAGTGTAATTACATAGATTTGATTTAGTAATTAAAGAGAATAATAGTGACTTTAGTAGAGCAGATTTTGTGGGATAGAATAGCGGATTTACAGGGATAGAAAAATTGATCTTTAGGGATAGGAAGATGGATCTTTAGAGATGTAATCATTGAATTTTTTCCATTTAATGACAAGACTCTCAATATTGAGAGGCATTCAGCAGAAAATTTACAATTTGGAGTTATTGGTGTTGTGAACATAATTAGCCCACTCACTATAGATTGTTCATGTGATCCAAGGAAAATTTAAGGCTTCATTGAAGCTGCAAAAGGAAGCAGACAAGATTTAGGATAAAATTATTGAAAAGGTAATCCAAGTAGCTAGGGTTCACAACAATTTTGTCCACTTGTAACAGGATTTTGTACCTATATATTTAACATTTGAATACAAGTCAAACTGTTCATATTGAATACACATTGTTTACATGTCATCATGTGTGTGTATTGTTAAGTCCCATATTGGTGGGATGAGGCATATGATATCTTTTTATGGACTTGGCAATTCTTCCATCATGCATGACATGAGATTCATTTTTTATATGGTCAGAGCCAACTAGCCCCATACCAATTTTTAATTTACCGATGTTGGCCCCCATATTAAATTGTCCACGCACCAGATGTCCAATTCTAGCATGAAGCAGGGTGTTAAGTTCCACACCGGTCGGATGAGGCAAATATGATCTCCTTATATGGACTTGACAATCCTCCATTCCTCCCTCATGAGTTTGGGATTGAGTTTGATCCAGAATCCATTTCTTTACATGTATGATACAACAATATAATTTTAAGCGAGTGAAAGACTTGGTTTTCTTAGCCCCTTTTCTCAATCTTGTCATCTTATCTCTGCCACTGTTGGGATTCGCTGGCCTCGCCCTGGTACACCAATCAAAAATAAATATTTAGTGCTTTTCACCTTTTCCCCCAATGAGTGACAATCAGGTCTATCAGAATATTGCATAATTGTCTCCATACCTTAGAACCTCCGAAATTCTCTCTTTACTTTCTATTAGAAAAGTCTAGTTTGGGACTGATCGAAGGCGACCAAATATGAAGTAGTTTCTAGAACGATTGCAAAGGACACAACAAATGAAGTAGTTTCTAGAACGATTGCAAAGGACACAACAAATGCGCTGCCTCCTCTAGCCTCCACCAACATTCACCTTGGCGAAACAATCATCTGGACAAGAGTTATATATATATATATATATCTATTTGTTCATATTTCAACATTATCAAAGAAATGAATCTTGAGCTTAACTGATCAGTTCCAATGTTAGATCATTAGAGATGGATTGCCCAAGACCATTTAAGGAGATTGTTCATCCATTTTACTATTGATGTGGGACTTATTCCATCTTCAACAGAGTATACATTAAACTTTTTGTTATGCAAACCTAAGGATATCATATGCATTTCCTTAGTCTCAAACTAACTTTTTAATTGTTTCTCATTTACAACATGGGTAACACCTGGTTTAATTTCAATCTTGCATGCTAGCCGCTAGGTGATATAATTTAAGAAATTAGTTTGTTATCATAGATTCAAGATCTCTTTCACGGAGAATTTTAGTAGCTCAGTTAGTTGGTTACTTGAACTTTTTACCTTATTGGTGAGGATTCGATTCCCCACCTTGTTATCCCCTCCCCCATTTTCCCATCTCCTACGCCCTTCATCTAAATTTTGGTTCCAACATTAACTGCATGAATCATTTATAAAAATTATTAGAAAAACTCCTTTCAATCAATTCGACAAATTAACATTAGGA
>NC_061122.1:19738252-19805143 GCF_002878395.1 Capsicum annuum | reverse complement strand
TCTGTTGCATTATAAAAATTTAACTATCCATAGAAATAAAAATTATTGTCACTACATGTAAAGTAAGGGGTGAGAGGGGCCACTGTAATGGTGGAAGGGACCGGTGTAGGGGTGAGAGGGACCTGTGCAAGGGATTTTTTCAAAAGTATTTTTTTTTATGAGCATGCTCATAAACACAACTAGAAGCAGGATGGTTTCCACCATCACAAACAACTCCACCAGTAACACCCCTAGAAAAAACACCTGGATCTGTTGCAGTTTGAGGTTGGTCGTGAAGAGCTTCAACATTAGGCAAAACTTGCCTAACTACTCTTCTTATGGATGTTTCTCCACCCAATTTCTTCTTTATTAATTCCACCATTGGGTCTTTTTTTGTATCAACAAGATCTGGAGTAAGAAAAGAAGTCATCCCCAGCTCATCATCGGTAGGTACGATCCAAGGATGCACAACCTATAAAAAAAGACAGGAGGCATTTAAATCATATAATAATAATTTGAAGCCAGTTGGGTTACATGGATGTTAACACTGCCAACTTATGCAATAGATGATCTAACTGCTGTAATAGATGATCTATATGTCATAACAAATTGACAATATGTTGCATCAGATTATACATCTATTGCATAATTTGCATCAGATGGGTAATCCGTTGAGTCGAGTTCAGAGAACCAGCGCAATAGATGGTTAATCTGTTACAAAATATGGATTATCTGTGTTTTGCAGAAATTTTGACTTTTGAAAGAGAGTCGCCACTTAATTTTGAAAAGGAATTAAGAAACCTTTAGAGAGTTACTTCAAACGATCCAAAATAGAAAAATCATTTAAGTTAAGAGATTCTGAGTAAGTGGTTCTTATTAACATTTTAGGAAGGTGTTAGGCACCTAAAACGTCCACTAACTTGCGGTTATCCGATCTGTTTGAAAACATTCTTTGATTAACTTTGAGAAGTTGATTTTTTGAAAAGAAAACCGATTTTTGCAATATTTTTGTGTTTATGCAAAACCATGTTTTTAGCGACTTAACTAAGGATTTAACTAGATTCACAAAACACATAAGGCAAACAATCATAAAGAAGAGGGAAAGGGGAGGAAATAAGGGATTTTGGCCATTTTCCCAAACCAAGAAAACCTGTCCTAGTCTAATTGGGCCTTTGACCCGTTTCACCTGTCCTAGTCTAGTTTTTAAGCCTTTGGCTCGAGTCTTGCTTCACCTGTATTAAATTTACAACTTTGGCTTCGAGGCCCAAATAAATGAACAAATAAGTAGCTAATAAAATATAAATAAATAAATGATGAAAACAATGGATAAATAAATGAAAGCAGTGAGACTTTCAAGCCTCCTTCACCGCTTCAAAAATGGGACTTTCACCCCATTTTTCTTCTCTTTCGACTCCTTGTTCTCGGTATGTCATAAGATCGATGTTTGGACTTCTTCTAGGGGTTGACTCGATGAGAAAAATGCAATCAAGAGTTCATGGTGAACTCAGACATAACACATTCACATGCATCCAAAAATAAAGGAGAAAAGGATGAAGATTCTGCGTTGGACCATTTGAACTTAGTATAATTAAGCGTACATCATAATAAACTGCAAATGGCAATCAAACAAATTATATTCATGCTCAAGGTGGTCTTATAGGTTGACAGAAGACATGAAAAAAATTTAGCATTCATTGTCACATCCAGGCCAACATTTCAAAAATTAAACTAACACACATAAAGACATCTTTGATGACTAAAATAAGGAGGAAACAGGATCTCCCATATAGCATTTACCCAAACATAAAGAAACGTAAGTTGATGTAATTAAAGCAGTTTAATCCAAAGAAATCTGGACAAATATTCTTTGATAACACTAGTGAAAGAACCTTGAATCTAGACATTAATTCTTTCATAACATAGCCTAAAAAAACAGTGTTAATCCAAAGAAATCCCAAACTAGCTAAAGGCGGTGATGAGGACAAAACAACAAGAAATTTTTTTTTTTTGAAATTCTTTACGGATCGGAGAAACAAGCCTAAGACTAATGCGAACACCCTGCCATAGAAAGTCTGGTCCTTCGGTCTATAATAGTCCTTATAGACGAAGGCAATCACTAGTATTCCATAAAACATGGTCTTGCAAAACTTTGAAAGTTTTAGACCGCGAAATCAATACCTAAGTAGGAAGCGATACGAATCATGCTCAAAGAAAAAAGGGGTATAAATTTCATCGATTTTTGACATCAAACGTATAACAAAAGACTAAATTTGCTCCCAGATTTGGTATTCTTCAACATACAGTTACACTCCAAAAGCTTCAATAGAAAGAGTACAATCTATAGGCTAAAAACAAAGGGGCATAGTATTTCTATCCTCCTCTCCTTCCCGACAAACTCAAAAATGAGTTTTTGACTGTCACAGGGTCTTCGGAGAATCATAGGATTTTCTAATTTTATTGTTGGACGTTTTCTCATCATTCTTTTGGAATTTGAGAAGCCAAAGGACCTCAAGAGGTAGTCCTATCAACGATGCTATCATCTTGACAGTTACAATAGCATCCCAACAATAACAACAAACAAGAAAATGGCATATATCCACTTTAAACAAGACAAAACGTCAGGCTAAGCTGTTAAACGATATTCAATACATGAATTTGACCCTGAAGACCAGAGATTCAAGGCACAAACAGTACATAAGATGAACATCCAGATCAAAAATTACTTGATAATGTCAAGATTACATGACGAGCTACAAAATCAAAACAAGAATGACAGAAACCACAATCATAAAATTCAAATAGGAAATAACCTGACGTAACAACACAAATAAATGTTCTTCTTTACTAAAGAAAAAACTATGGCCTTTAAGGCTTCTACAGCAAACAACCCAGCCTCATTCATGATTACTACTAAACAGATAAATTATTCTAAAGAGAAATGGGATGAAGCAGAAAACAATAAGTTAAAAGGGCGAGGGTAGGTTTACCTCTTTTAGGGTAGAAAAACAGGACCACGAGATATTTTCAGATTCATAGCCACCACCCGAGAATATTGTCATCGTCGTCAACTCAGAATTTCAATTAGTCGACAAACTTCCTATGAAAGAATTACTACTAGGGACTCGATTTTCTCCAAAAACTTCTTTCTTCTTTTCTTTATTCCTTAGTTTCAAATTGTTCAAACCCAAAATTTTGAAACCCCAGAATTCCAACCTCAACATTTCAACCAAATTTTTCAACCCTAGAATTTCCAGCCTCCAAATAACCCCAGAATTTTCAACCCCCTCCCCGAAGAGAAAACGTTTTCCCAAACTAGCTAAAACAACCCTTTTATAGAGAAAATCAGCTAGGGATTCTTTTGGGGGTAAATTAGGGATTTTTGATGGAGATATTTTTGAAATTCGAAATTTGAATCCCCTCTCCAACTTCATTTTTGTCCTTAATCGGTACCTATTTTTGGATTTTTTTTCCTAGAAATTGCAACGGTGGACCAATGGATAAAAAGAAAATAAAATACACCCCTTAAACCAATGCGAGATGACCAACTATGTATGAAATCGTACACATCAGCCTAAGAAACTCGGGACTCAAACCAGCGCATCAACTTTAGAAAGCTTCCAGGGCTTTTATTATTTGAAAGCGAGTGGAACGGGTACAGGTTGGTTTGGGTTCTTGTCGAAGCTGATTGGTTTCACTGGTTGTTGATGTGTTGTTGAGTATTCACGTGGTTTAGGATAATTTAGGTCGAAGCTTGGTTGAGATATTGGTGGTGGTGTTGAATTTTTGAAGCTGTTCTTGTTTTGGTGATGTCTTGTTGAAAGAGAAGGGTTAATATGTTATGGGCCGGGTTAGACAACTCTTGGGCTTTGGACTTGGCTGGTGTGGAGGGTTGGTTGTTAGAGAAAATGGGTGATTTTGGGCCTGGGTCGGGTAGTTTATTTAGAGAAAAAAGTGGGGATTTGGCCAATTCATTTAAGTTTTGGCCAAATTGAAAATTAATTGGCCAATTGCATCGCAATTATGGTCAATTTGATTTCATTATGGCCAAATCTTATAGGTTGGCTAAATTAAATCAAAATTCAAAATAAATTGATACTTATTTAACCCCCGAGCTTCTTGATTTGATAAAACAGGACACATATTTATCCAAATAAATTATTTTTGAGATCAAATTATGTTTAGATCAAGATTTTAATTATTAAATTTATTTTTCAAATAATCCTTAATTTATAGTCCAATTTTGATAAAAATGTTCATTTAAATGACATCATTTATACAATCCCGTATATGCAAATACAAAAATATATAATTATCATTTAAATGAAAAATTTAACCCAAATGCATATTTTAAAATGCGTTTATTTGGAAAAAATAATTGTTGTGATTTTATTTGAAAATCGAAGAAACTCGAGATTAAACGTAGTTTTGGAGGGCAAAAATTTGGTGTCAAGTAATCCTAGGCAAAGGGAGGTTGACGTTCCTAATTTTTGTCCGACCACAAATTCGTATCTAAGAGAGGTTGGTCTTTTGCACGAGTTTCATGGAGTTATGGCCGAACCTCGGTATCAGATTTCTCACATATCTCAGTTTTCATGAGAATTTATGCCACTTGTCGTTCATAAAGCTTGATTTTAAGCATGATTTTCAAGAAAATTCACCAACTATCACGGTTTTAGAGTTTTTGGTTAAACCGAGAAGCTGGGAAATAAAGGGATTTGGAGGAGGTTGGAATGCAGTCGTGTTTTCTACATAGATTCCAGCCTACATATCCCCAAGATTTTAGGAAATCATACTGCTTGTAGTTCGACTCAATCAGTAGAAAAGATAGTCTTTTATTTCAAACGATCTTTGGCTCAAGATAAGTGACAAGTTGATCGAGTTGCGGAAAAGAGGTTTGTAACCTCTTAACCATGAATGTGAATCTCTTCACATCCATAGTTAAGAATTTACTTGAGCATAATTTCTGAAACTCTAGGAGTCTTATCACTCGAATTTGGAAGAAAGAGAAGGTTACCCTCGACATGAGTTTAGAAATATCCCGAAGGTGGAGCTGAAACCAGAATATCCTAAAATACCCACATTCCTTCTAATAGGGGTATGGTTGGATGGTGGTGGTGATCATCCTTTAGCTCGCGTCCAAAGAGTTTGACCTCCCTCTTTTGACTATGTCCTATTTTGCTACTAAGAAAGAGTTCCACGTTGTGTTGCATCCTTTTTAGAGTCACCCACACCTGTGGGTTTTATTTGAGATTTTCATCCTCTTGGATGCTCTCGGCAATATCTCAAACAAAATTGTTAGTGCTAAATAATTCACGAAAGAGGTAGGTAGTCTTTTACCATATTGCCACATGAGTTGCGGCCTGAAAGGTAGAGTCATCTCTTCATGTACCTGTTTGGAATGAAATAACCTGCAATAACAAACACAACAACACTCTTGGTTGTTGTATAATTATGATATTTGTCGAGCAAATATGTTTTCAAAGTGGGGTTACCCCAGTAATACTTTATGCAGAACGGTTCCTACAACTGTGTAATCTTATACTGGTGTGGCAACCCTTTTGGTTACCTATATCACTTATTGTATGTGGAATGATGAACTCTCCAGTTATAGCCGATGATTGATTTATAAATTTTGATTAAAATTTCAATCTTTGGAAAATCTTGCGCATTATTTGATTGTTGGATACGAGGCGACTTACAGATATCCTTTGAATTGCTAGCTTTTAGGCAATCCTGCACATTATCTGACTTTGGATAAGAGATGACTTACAGATATCTTTCTAATCGCCAGTTTTCAGGTGTTCCTACACATCATCCGACCTTGGATACAATATGACTTATAGATAATCCCTCAAATTGATAGTCTTTGGGTAATCCTGCACATAATCGATCTTGGATATAACGCGGCTTATAGAGAACCCTTGGACGTATCAATTTGATAGTCTTGCATATCTTCCGGTAAGGATTTAGTTGCGACTTACGGATAAGCTTTGAACTATCAACTTTTGGGCAATCTTGGACACCATCCAGTTAGGATGTTGTTGTGGCTTATGGATGACATACAGGCTATCAACTCATAGGTGATCTTGCACACTATCCTATTTAAAATAATATGACTTATAGGTGACCCTCAAATTGTCAATTTCCAGGAAACCTTATATATCATTCATCCTTGGATAGCGACTTAAAGGCGTCCCTTCAAATCGTGTACCCTCCATGCATTCATATGCTGATTCATGAAATAATGAGATATCCTCGACGCCAGCATTTCTATCTAGCATGTCAACAGATGTTGAATGCCTTCTGGGGCAATGGTATGAGATGCCCTTTGTGGCAATGATATGGAATGTCCCTTAGAGCAATGATATGCAATAGCCCTTGTGGCGATGATATGCAATAGCCCTTGTGGCGATGATATGCGATAGCCCTTATGGCGATGATATGCAATAGTCCTTATGGCGATGATATGCAATAGCCCTTGTGGTGATGATATGCAATAGCCCTTGTGGAGATGATATGCCATAGCCCTTGTGGCGATGATATGCAATAGCCCTTGTGGTGATGATATGTAATAGCCTTTATGGCGATGATATGTGATAGCCCTTGTGGCGATGATATGCAATAGCCCTTGTGACGATGATATGCAACAGCCCTTGTGGCGATGATATGCAATAGTCCTTGTGGCGATGATATGCAATAGCCCTTGGGGCAATGATAAAAATAATTTTACCTGAATTCATCTGTCATCATCTTGCTTTCTACACATACCTGTGCTCAAGGTGGGCGATTAGTAGTCACAAAGTCACTTTTGCTAGCGACTATTTTTATGAACTTCTAAATACAATATTTGTAAAGAAGACTAGGCGTTTTTGTTTGTCGCCTATGATCTCAAGAAATGAGATGGACAAATCAAAAGGTCCTCAATAAATAGCTATTAACCCATTTTTAGGGCTACCCTAAAATACCATTCTTGGGCATTAATGATTTGTTGTGGCTCCTAATTTGCTCGGGGAATTTTGAAAGAGACTCATTTTTGTGTATTGATCCCTACATCCACAGAAAAATGATTAGTTTGAATGAAATTACTCCATATTGACCTTCTTTGATCCTCGATTTGCTCCTTGCCATCTCTCGGGCATTCCGTCATGTTGGGACTTCCACCCTAACACTCCATCCCAAATGATGTCCAGGCAAGTACTAAATAAGTGAGTCGTAAGATTTTTGAAAATAGACATAAATTTTTGAAAATAATTTCAAAAACTTCTATAAAACTTTAGAAAATCTCTGCCAGTCATGTCATGTACTAGCTCAAGGAACGTCCTCCTCGTGGTTTTGACTATATTCGACGGATGGTTTCTAAAATTCATGATCAGTGTTGGAGGGTTTCTTCAAGTAGTTCTATCATAGCCAAAAATTGAGTCTACCCAAACTTTGTTACAGTTGGTGGCTTCCAAAGCTTTAACCTCTGATGCTGGGGAATTTGGAATATGTTCCAGTATTTGGTGAAAATTTTAAGGTCTTCTTCAATATTTCTGCCTCAGTTTAAAGTTGTTTGAGATGATACTAATCCGAGTGGATCTGAAGTGTTTGCTGATCTTCATTCTCTTTGTTGGATGTCGATCTTCTCTTCTGAATTTTTGAGATTTCTTCTCAAAAATTCTGCCCCAGTTTCCATTTCCTGGGGTTATATGACCAATCCATTGGGGCGCCTACGTATCCCATTGAAGCAGGAATCATGTCAAACATAGTTCAGGACTATGCTAGGGATATATATAGAAAATCTAATGGGTTGACCGAAGCCGACATAGGCTGCCTACGTATCCCTTTTGTTGAGAATTCATGTCATCACGTAGTTCATACATAAAAGGAAAGGGTAAATTTTCCTATAGGGTTGACCAAAGCCGACATAGGCCGCCTATGTATCCCTTTTTGGGAACTCAGGTCAAACGTAGCTCGTAAATAAGAGGAAAGGATAAATCATCCTAAGGGGTTGACCGAAGCCGACATAGGCCGCCTGCGTATCCCTTTCTTAGGAATTCAGGTCAAACGTAGTTCATACATAAGAGGAAAGGACTCTAGATAGTCACACACTAGAAAACAACATTATTACAAAGGCGATTACAAGTAAATTAACTAAAGAAACACAAAATCTAGAATGTCCTTCAAACATAATATCTCTTTACCGCGTCAGAATTGATTGGTTTGGTCCATTCTGTGCCATCCATCTCAGACAAAATCAGAGCTCCTCTAGATAGCACCTTGCGAACTATGTATGGCCCTTGCCAGTTTGGAGCGAACTTACCTTGTAATCCTCTTTGTGAGGGAATATTTGTTAGAGAACCAGTTGCCCCACTTCAAATACTCGAGCCCTCACCTTCTTGTTAAAGGCACGAACTATCCTGTGTTGGTACAACTAACCATGAATACAACGACCATTCTCTTTTCATCAATCAACATGAATTTTTCATAGCGAGCACGAACCCATTCTTCGTTACTTAGTCCAGCTTCCTGAATAATCCTTAGGGAAGGTATTTCCACTTCAGCAGGTATCACAGCTTCATTCCCATAGACAAGTAAATACGGGGTTACCCCGGTGGAGGTTTGAACTATTGTACGATACCCTAGCAAAGTGTAAGGTAACATCTCATGCCATGATCTATCATTTTTGACCATCTTTCTCAAGATCTTCTTGATATTTTTGTTGGCCGCTTCCACAGCTCCATTCATTTGGGGAAGATATGCAGTCGAGTTGCGATGCACAATCTTGAGCTGATCACAAATTTCTTTCATCAAGTGACTATTCAAGTTTGCCCCATTGTCAGTAATGATCGATTTTGATACTCCAAACCGGCAAATCAAGTTATTCCTGATGAAATTCGCAACTACTTTCTTAGTGACGGCTCTATACAAAGCCGCTTCGATCCACTTAGTGAAATAATCAATGGCAACCAAAATAAATCTATGCCCATTCTACACTAATGGCTCTATTGGTCCGATGACATCCACGCCCCAAGCTACGAAAGGCCAAGGAAAATTTATTGTGTGAAGCTCGTGTGGAGGCATTCGAATTAGATCTCCGTGTATTTGACATTTTGGATATCTCTACACATACTTACTATAATCATTTTCCATTATCATCCAGAAGTAACCGGTTATCAGGATCTTTCTTGCAAGGACAAACCCATTCATGTGGGGGCCACAAATTCCAGTGTCTACCTCTTTTATCAATTTATTGGCTTCCTCAGCATCGACGCAACTTAGGAATCCCAAATCAGGAGTCCTCCTAAAAAGAATTTCCCCACTTGGAAAGTAATTCTTTGCCAAATGCCGGATTGTCTTCTTTTGGTTGTTACTAGCCTCTTCAGGATATATTCCAGATTCCAAATACCTTTTAATGTCATAGTACCAAGGCTTTCCATCAGGCTCCTCTTCCACGTGTACACAATGCGTGGGTTGCTCCTTCAAGCTTATTTCCAAAGGATCAATGTAACTCTGATCCGGGTACTGAATCATGGAAGATATAGTGGTCAAAGCATTAGCAAACTCATTTTGTATCCGTGGGATATGTCTAAAATCAACTTCCTTGAATCTTTCACATAATTCTTGCACTAGCTCCACATAAGAAGTGATCTTAGGATTTTTTACCGCCCATTCTCCCTGTACCTGGTAAATCAGCAAATCTGAATCCCCAATGACTAACAATTCACGAGCACCCATATCATGCCAATTTGAGACCCAGAATGCAAGCCTCATATTCATCCATGTTATTGGTGCATGGAAAATGTAACTTAGCATTACCAGATAATGCTGACCCATTTCTGACACCAAAACTGCTCCAATTCCTGAACCTCTGAAGTTGATCATCCCATCAAAAAATAGCCTCCATCCAGGGTAAATCTCTGTAATGTCTTCTCCTACAAAAAAAACTTCCTCATCTGGAAAGTAAGTTCGAAGTAGCTCATATTCCTCATCAACTTGGTTCTCTGCCAAATGATCTACTAAGGCTTGCCCCTTGATTGCTTTTTGGGTTACATACACAATGTCAAACTCACTCAGCAACATTTGCTACTTGGATAGCTTTCCCATAGGTATGGACTTTTGGAAAATATACTTTAATGGATCCATTCTCGAGATGAGGTATGTTGTGTAGGATGACAGATAATGCCTCAAATTTTGTGCCGTCCAAGTCAAAGCACAACATGTATTTTCTACAAGAGTGTAACAGGCTTCATATGGCGTGAACTTTTTACTCAAGTAGTAAATGGATTTCTCTCTCCTACCGGTCTCATCATGTTGTCTGAGGACACATCCGAAATCATTTTTTGAGACTGACAGGTAAAGCAATAATGAAATTTCTTCTCTTAGTGGAACCAAAATCGGCGGTGCAGACAAGTATTCCTTGATGCGGTTAAAAGCTCTCTGACATTCTTCTGTCCACTCGTTCAATGCATTTTTCTTCAACATCTTGAGAATTGGCTGTCATATGACTGTTGACTGCACGATGAACCTGCTAATGCAATTCAAATGACCCATGAAACTCATAACTTCCTTCTTAGTCTTCGGCGGTGGCAAATCATGAATTGTCTTGATTTTAGATGGCTCTAACTCGATGCCTCTTCTACTAACTATGAACCCCAACAACTTCCCCGATGGCACACCAAAAGCACACTTAGCAGGGTTTAATTTCAAACTGTACCTTCTTAATCTGTTGAAAAATTTCTCCAGATGAGTCAGATGATCCGAACTCTCACGGGATTTGATAATTACATCATCCACGTACATCTCAATCTCTTTATGGATCATATCATGGAAAACCATTGTCATAGCCCTCATATATGTTGCACCCATATTTTTTAGACCAAACGCCATTACCCTGCAATGATAAACACCCCAGGGTGTAATAAAAGCTATTTTTTCTGCATCTTCCTCATCCATCAATATCCGATGATACCAGGCAAAACAATCAACGAATGATTGTATTTCATATTTTGTATAGTTATCGATGAGAATGTGGATGTTGGGAAATGGAAAATTATCTTTAGGAATGGCTCTATTCAAGTCTCTATAGTCAACACAAATTCGAATCTTGTCGTCTTTCTTCAGCACAGGGACGATGTTGGCCAACCACGTCAGATATTTTGTGACCTCGACAACATTATACTGGATTTGTTTCGTCACTTCTTCCTTGATCTTTAGACTTAAATCTGGCTTGAATTTCTGTATTTTTTGCTTGACTGGATCAAACTCCAAATTCATTGGCAACTTGTGTGACACAATGCTGGTGCTCAACCCTGGCATATCATAATAGGACCAAGAAAACACGTCGATGTATTCCTATAATAGGTGGATGAGCTATTTCCTTTGTGGCGCCGCCAGGTGTATATTTACACTTGTCTATTTGATTTCATCATGATCTCCCAAGTTGGCTGTTTCAGTTTCCTCCAGATTGGGTTTTTCGTGATTCTCAAATTCCTCTATATCTTTGAATAATCATTCCTCATCATCATCTTTCCAATCATCATTGTTCCCCTTATTTTGTTCGTTCAAGCTTTGACATGACACGACATTGGCAAATTTTAAGCTACTATTACTGTAATGGATAAACAAACCAAGTTAGATGATAACAAGATAATAACAAAATATATGATTAGGAGTGTTTTATAAATAATCGAATTTCCTAAATAAATGAAGGCCTTTTCATTAAAATTTAGGAGATAATTACAAAATCATGGCTCGTGGCTTGCGCAAATACAAGTACATGCCTTTTTAAAAGCAGTAAGATACGAGAAGGAAGTTTTGAGATATAAAAGGTGGATCATGGGGCCTCTTTCGGATCATCACCAATTTTAAAAACTATAAGTAATTGCCCTTTCATCTACCACGATGGGCGACGGGTTATGAGTGGAGCGAAGGTCTAATTTTTCAAGGCCTCCCCTGGCGCAACTTGCTTTACCCCACTGGACTTTACGAGATCTTCTGGTATAGCATTCTATCCTTCGAATAGATCTCCTATCCCATCCCTAAGACCACCATCATCTGATATCTCTCATACAGGAAATGAATGGAACAGGAGTGGCAAGGGCCCAAATAGACTCCTATCCGGCTCATCCTCAACCCTATCCTTCCTGGTAGGCTGATATCCTAACCCATGCTTAGAGTCTCTCTCTAGGATTGCAATAAGCTCGATAATTCCTTGTAAATTCTTGCCCAATCCTCGACCAGGTTCGAACCCATTTCTTAACATCACCATTGCAATCATTTTGTAGACAGAAGGCATTGGTACTTTGGGTGTTGAATCTCTGTCTGCAGCACTTACACTTTCTACTGTATAGAAACTGCTACCTTTTGGAACATCTTCAATTACCTGCACATAACCATTGGGACGGTCCTCTCAACTTCCTTCTCCTTGGATGACTACTTCATGATCTTCCCAAATGAACTTCAATAATTGATAAAGGGGTGATGAAACTGACTTTGCACCATGTATAAATAATCTTCCCAAGAGCAGGTTGTAGCTAGGATGAATATCCATAACATGAAACTTAGTCTTAAACTCAGCAGGCCCTATTTGGTTGTGCAAATCAATCTCTTCTATGGTATCTCTCTGCCCACCATCGAATGCTCTCATATTTATGTGGCTTTGATGAATTTTTCCTAAATCATAGCCCATTTGAACCAGCGTAGAGAGGGGACAAATATTTACACCAGATCCGTCATCTATTAATACATGATTAATCGCATAATCACAGCAAACTATAGTGACATGCATGGCTTTGTTGTGCAGCGCTCCTTCAAACGGTAATTCTTCATTACTGAATGATATGCAATGATTCCCCACAATGTTCCCTATCATTGCATCCAGGTTCTTGACACTCATTCCTGCGGGAACATACATTTCATCTAAGACCTTCGATAAAGCCTGTCGGTGGTATTGGGAACTCATTAATAGTGCTAAGATAGAGATTTGGGCTAGCATTTTTTCCAAGTGTTTGACAATTAAGTAATCCTTTGGTTGCATACGCCTCCAAAATTCCTTAGCCTCTCCTTCAATGATTGGTTGTTTTTGTGAATCTTTTTTGTTGGTCAATTCCTCAGGGATGTAACATCGTCCCGATCGCATCATCCCTTGGGCAGCAACGATTTGCACAATAAATTCCTTTCTTAGCGGGGGAGCGTACACTTGAGTCGGGGCTATCATCACTATAAATGGGGTTTTCTCGCTGATACTTAAGGTAGCCACAACCTTCTCTATCTTTCTTACCTCTTTCGCTCTTTTGTGCTTTTCAGAGTTCACCTGGGTAATGGTCTTGCCAGATGCCCATTCGCCCTCTATCTCAATCATGTTGACTGTAGATCCCCATGGTTGGACAGTGGATTACTGCTAACATTTGGAGTAGGTGCCTAGAGCATGATGACCTTTTGATCGATTAAATCCTGGATCTTGTGTTTCAAGTGGACATAATCCTCTGTACAGTGCCTTGTTGCCCCCGAATGATAGGCACAATGTTGACTTGCATTAAAAATTGAGAGTTGGGATTGACACTCTTTGACTGTATTGGTTACAAATGACTGGCATTCCTCAATCTTTCAAACAATTGGGTATGACTTTCAACTAGTGGGGTGAAGTTACGGGGAGGTTTCTTTTCGTAGTTCGGACGTTGGGGGTTATACTGGCTTAGGTTTGTAAGAGGGGGTACTTGGTGATAATTTGGAGGCGTTTGGAAATTTGTTCGATTATTTGGAGGAGTGGTTTGGAAATGAGACTGATAATTTGAAGGTGGAACTGGGTATTGGGGAAAGGTGTTTGGCTGTGGAGCTTGGTATGAGGATTGGATGTTTGGGAGTGGAGTTTGGTATTGGGGGTGGGCGTAAAACATGTGCAGAAGGTTAGGTGACGGCGGGGAAGATAAAACATTTCTAGAGTTAAACCATTGTTTTGATTTTGTAACAGAATTAGCAGAAACCATACCTACCTCTTCCTTCTTCTTCTTAGAAAACATGGCAGTTCCAGATGATGTCGGGGTTTTGGCAATTTTCCCTGTCTGAATACCTTCTTCCAATGATTCTCCTATTTTTACCAAATCCGCAAAGGTTTCTCTGACAGCGGACACCATCCTGGTATAATATTCTCCTTCTTGAGCACGAGAGAACACGGATACCATTTCCTCCTCGGACATGGGGGGTTGCACTTTGGCAGCTTCTTTTCTCCAATGAAAAGCATAGTTTCAAAAACTCTCAACGCTCTTTTGTTTGATCTGATCTAGTGAATACTGATCAGGGACTATTTTGGTGTTGAATGCGAACCAGTCAAGGAAACCCTTGTCCAATGCTTTCCAACCAGTCAACTTTTTCGGCTCCTAAGACATGAACCACTCCAACGCTTCACCATTCAAACTTTGACTGAATAGGCGCATCAATAGCACCTCATTTTTTCCTATCCCTACCAGTTGCTTACAGTACCTTCTTAGATGGGCCATTGGATTTCTGGTATCGTCAAAAATCTCAAGCTTAGGGACTTTGTACCCTTCTGGTAGATCTACTCCCGGGTGAACACATAAATAGTCATACCCCATACCGTCGTGGTCCTTGGCTCCATGAGACTCTTTGATCCTCATGATCTCTTCCTTCATAGCTAGTAAATTCCTTTCATGCTGGGCCCTTCGTTCTTTCTTCTTCTCCTCATAATGGCCCATCTCGGGGTTAGGAAAGAGTTCATAGATATCAAGGGATATGATGGCTTGAGGGGGATTTGGAAGAGAGGCCTGATTTTGTGAAAGGAAGAAACTTGGTTGGTAAGTGGAGAAGATGTTCTGGAAATTGGAAAGGTTCTGTAGACTTTGTAAGTAGTTTGGCAGAGAAGGATTTTGCAGATTTGGAAATGAATTTGGTTGATTCGAAGGTAGGTTTGACGTATTTTGTAGATTTGAGAGTGAATCTTGTGGATTTGGAAATGTGTTTTGTTGATTTGAGAATGTGTTTTGAGGATTTGGGAATGGATTTGAAGATGCGTTCTGTGGAGTTACGGACAGATTTTGTGGATAGTAGGTGTCTGGATTATTTTCATGATTAGTATTTTGGACAAATGGAGGAGCAGAGCCGGATGATACGTTAGTTGGCTGGTCCCCGAGAATAGGGGTGTTGAGGGAAGGGATTTGGGGTAGAGCCCCGTGTCCTCCCGAAGCGGGATAATTGACGGTGATGGCCAAGTTAGCCAAATACCGGGTGTGATTTATTTCCTCCTGAAGCATTTCTAACTTTCTTGCAAGTTCCGCAATCATCTCATTCTGTTCCGCTATCACATTATCCCGGATAGTCAGTGCGCTTTCTTCGTCATTTCCTGTCATTTCTAGATGATGGTCAGAGGATGGAATTTTGTGCGCTTTTGATCGGGTGAAGTAGGGATGTTCTGCCAGTTTATCAACACGGAGTAATATCTATTATCTGTAAAGTGAAACAACTCAAAGGCAAATGTGTTAGTTTCTTTATATGATAAATAATGGAAAATATTTGACATGAAATAACCACATAGAGTTCTTTGAGTCATAGCCAAGTTCGTCCATAGGACATAGTAGATGAACTTGCCTTTGATTCAAACATACGCACATAAGCACATGAAACAGTTATATCACACAAAAATGTTATCATAACGCGTATCTTAGCTGGGGTGACCCTTTTGAGCGAAGGGTTCAGGCCTAATGATTTTTGAAGAAAATATGTGATTCCTCAAAGTCAATCCATTAACCTCCAACTTATATAGACACGAAAAGGGCATAAATGCTTACAAATGATAACAAAATAGGGATACAATCTTTAGGGAAAGGGAAATAACATGAAAGAAGACACGTTCCCACACAGGGAATAGAAAATACTAATTCCCGAGTGCTTCTTCTATCAACCTTCGCCTTTTTAGCTTCGTCCACCTCTTTTATTGGTGACATCCGTTGACGTTCAAACTGTGCCTTAGATGCAACCTCCCAAATCGATCAATTTCTTGCTTATCTTGCTTCAATTCTTCTTACAAAAGTAAGCAAATCAAGCTTTTTCCCAACCCCCAAAGGATAATGGATTGAATTAGACAAGCATATATTTCTCCAAGACATAAGTATGATCCGTCTGTGATTGACTCGGGGTCAAAAGACATAAGGAAAGTTTTCTAATGGGCCCAATACCCCGCCCGGGTATTGGGTCGTCCTAGGCCCATGCCAAAAATAGGGTTTTGGTTTCGTTCTATCCTCGATGTCTAGAGTGGGTTTGAACACTAGTTCTCAAGCAGACAACTTGAGTTTGACAATACAAACAGCCATCAGACGACTCACATGCTAATAAACTATTTGTATTTCTAATACATTTTTGGAATTGATTAATAGGGGCCGGGATACTCACGAAACCCCAAAACAGTTAAAATAGTGTAGGAATATGCCATGGGATGTGATAGTTAAACTTTACAGAATCAAGACATATAAACATATAAACAATTAATCAAAAGATGAAATCAAACATTTGATTAGAACCTAGTTCAAAAATCCCCAGCAGAGTCGCCATTTCTGTTTTGCGGAAATTTTGAATTTTGAAAAAGAGTCGCCACTTAATTTTGAAAAGGAATTAAGAAACCTTTAGAGAGTTACTTCAAACGATCCAAAACAAAAAAATTGTTTAAGTTAAGAGATTCTGAGTAAGCGGTTCTTATTAACGTTTTAGGAAGGTGTTAGGCACCTAAAACGTCTGCTAACTTGCGGTTATCCGATTTATTTGAAAACATTCTTTGATTAACTTTGAGAAGTTGATTTTTTGAAAAGAAAACCGATTTTAGCAATATTTTTGTGTTCATGCAAAACCAGGTTTTTAGCAACTTAACTAAGGATTTAACTAGGTTCGCAAAACACATAAGGCAAACAATCATAAAGAAGAGGGGAAGGGGAGGAAATAAGGGATTTTGGCCATTGTCCCAAACCAAGAAAACCTGTCCTAGTCTAATTGGGCCTTTGACCCGTTTCACCTGTCCTAGTCTAGTTTTCGAGCCTTTAGCTCACTTCACCTGTATTAAATTTATAACTTTGGCTTCGAGGCCCAAATAAATGAATAAATAAGTAGCTAAATAAAATATAAATAAATAAATGATGACAACAATGGATAAATAAACGAAAGCAGTGAGACTTTCAAGCCTCCTTCGCCGCTTCAAAGATGGGACTTTCACCCCATTTTTCATCTCTTTTGACTCCTTGTTCTCGGTATGTCATAAGATCGATGTTTGGACTTCTTCTAGGGGTTGACTCGATGAGAAAAATGCAATCAAGAGTTCATGGTGAACTCAGACATAACACATTCACATACATCCAAAAAAAAGGAGAAAAGGATTAAGATTCTGTGTTGGACCATTTGAACTTAGTATAATTAAGCATACATCATAATAAACTGCAAATGGTAATCAAAAAAATTATATTCATGCTCAAGGTAGTCCTATAGGTTGACAGAAGACATGAAAAAATTTTAGCATTCATTGTCACATCCAGGTCAACATTTCGGAAATAAAACTAACACATAGAAAGACATCTTTGATGACTAAAATAAGGAGGAAACGGGATCTCCCATATAGCATTTACCCAAACATAAAGAAACGTAAGTTGATGTAATTAAAGCAGTTTAATCCAAAGAAATCTGGACAAAAATTCTTTGATAACACTAGTGAAAGAACCTTGAATCTAGACATCAATTCTTTCATAACATAGCCTAAAAAACAGTGTTAATCCAAAGAAATCCCAAACTAGCTAAAGGCGGTGATGAGGACAAACAACAAGAAATTTTTTTTTTTTTGAAATTCTTTATGGATCGGAGCAACAAGCCTAAGACTAATACGAACACCCTGCCACAGAAAGTCTAGTCCTTTGGTCTATAATAATCCTTGTAGATAAAGGCAATCACTAGTATTCCATAAAACATGGTCTTGCAAAACTTTGAAAGTTTTAGACCGCGAAATCAATACCTAAATAGGAAGTGATATGAATCATGCTCAAAGAAAAAGGGGGTATAAACTTCATCGATTTTCGACATCAAACGTATAACAAGAGACTAAATTTGTTCCCAGATTTGATATTCTTCAACATACAATTACACTCCAAAAGCTTCAATAGAAAGATTACAATCTATAGGCTAAAAACAAAGCGGTGGGGCATAGTATTTCTATCCTCCTCTCCTGTCCGACAAACTCAAGAATGAGTTTTTGACTGTCACATGGTCATCGGAGAATCATAGGATTTTCTAATTTTACTACTGGGCGTTTTCTCATCATTCTTTTGGCATATGAGAATCCAAAGGACCTCAAGAGGTAGTCCTATCAACGATGCTATCAGCTCGACAGTTACGATAGCATCCCAATAATAACAACAAAAAAGAAAATGGCATATATCCACTTTAAACAAGACAAAACATCAGGCTAAGCTGTTAAACGATAATCAAAAAATGAATTTTGACCCTGAAGACCAGAGATTCAAGGCACAAACAGTACATAAGATGAACATCCAGATAAAAAATTACTTGATAATGTCAAGATTACAAGACGAGCTGCAAAATCAAGACAAGAATGACAGAAACCACAATCATAAAATTTAAATAGGAAACAAGCTAACGTAAAACACAACTAAATGTTCTTCTTTACTAAAGACAAACCTATGGACTTTAAGGCCTCTACAGCAAACAACCCAGCCTCATTCATGATTACTACTAAATAGATAAATAATTCTATAGAGAAATGGGATGAAGCAGAAAATAATAAGTTAAAAGGGCGAGGATAGGTTTACCTCTTTAGAGGCAGCAAAAAAAGACCACTAGCTAGTGTCGGATTCATAGCCACCACCCGAGAATATTGTTGTCGTCTTCAACTCGGAATTTCAATTAGTCGACGAACTTCCTAGGAAAGAATTACTGCTAGGGACTCGATTTTCTCCAAAAACTTCTTTCTTCTTTTCTTTATTCCTTAGTTTCAAATTGTTCAAACCCAAAATTTTGAAACCCCAGAATTCTAACCTCAAGATTTCAACCAAATTTTTCAACCCTAGAATTTCCAGCCACCAAATGACCCCAGAATTTTTTAGCCCCTCCCCGAAGAGAAAAT
This sequence comes from Capsicum annuum, assembly GCF_002878395.1. Lineage (NCBI taxonomy): Eukaryota > Viridiplantae > Streptophyta > Magnoliopsida > Solanales > Solanaceae > Capsicum > Capsicum annuum. The sequence continues at coordinate 19,786,056 of NC_061122.1, read as the reverse complement.
TTTTTCCCAAACTAGCTAAAACAGCCCTTTTATAGATAAAATCGGCTAGGGCTTCTTTTGGGGGTAAATTAGGAATTTTTTATGAAGATATTCTTGAAATTCAAAATTTGAATCCTATTTACAGTTTCATTTTTGTCCTTAATCGGTACCTGTTTTTGGATTTTTTTCTAAGAAATTGTAACGATGGACCAATGGATAAAAACAAAATAAAATACACCCCCTAACCAATACAAGATGACCAACTATGTACGAAATCGTACACATCAGCCCGAGAAACTCGGGACTCAAACATTGGAGAGGACCAGCGCATTAACTTTTGGAAGCTTCCAGGGCTTTTATTATTTGAAAGCGAGTGGAATGGGTACGGGTTGGTTTGGGTTCTTGTTGAAGCTGATTGGTTTCACTGGTTGTTGATGTGTTGTTGAGTATTCATGCGGTTCGGGAGAATTTGGGTCGAAGCTAGGTTGAGATATTGGTGGTGGTGTTGAATTTTTGAAGCTGTTCTTGTTTTGGTGATGTCTTGTTGAAAGAGAAGGGTTAATAGGTGATGGGCCGGGTCAGATAACTTTTGGGCTTTGGACTGGGCTGGTGTGGAGGGTTGGTTGTTGGAGAAAATAGGTGATTTTGGCCTGGGTCAGGTAGTTTATTTAGATAAAGAAGTGGGGATTTGGCCAATTCATTTAAGTTTTGGCCAAATTGAAATTAATTGGCCAATTGCATCGTAATTATGGTCAATTTGATTTCAATTATGGCCAAATCTTATAGGTTGGCTAAATTAAATCAAAATTCGAAATAAATTGATACTTATTTAACCCCCGAGCTTCTTGAATTGATAAAATAGAACACATATTTATCCAAATAAATTATTGTTGAGATCAAATTATGTTTAAACCAAGATTTTAATTATTAAATTTATTTTTCAAATAATCCTTAATTGAAAGTCCAATTTGATAAAAATGTTCATTTAAATGACATCATTTATACAATCCCGTATATGCAAATACGAAAATATATAATTATCATTTAAATGACAAATTTAACCCAAATGCATATTTTAAAATGTGTTTATTTGAAAAAAAAATAATTTTTGTGATTTTATTTGAAAATCAAAGAAACTTGAGATTAAACGTAGTTTTGGAGGGCAAAAATTAGGTGCCAACAGTCTGTCGCAATAGATTACCCATTTGTTGCACCAGATGTAGTTGACGGGTAATCTGTTACAACAGACGAACCACTATCATAACAGATGGAACATTTGTTTCAATATCATCTGCCAACGACCTAAGAAACCTTAGATGAGAAACCTTATCTGGGTAATCCTTTAACTGCTTTCGAAGGGGAGGAATGGCTTCACATGCCCAAGCCTGAAAAATGTAAATATAAAGCAAGTAAAAAAAGTCATAATAATTATATAGTCATTGTAAATTAACGGATGAGTAAAAGTAGTGATCAATTTTATCATGAAATCCTAGGTAAAGCCGTATAATGTGACCGTCCCTGTGGATAACTTTGTCAGTAAATATTCGACAGTCAAGTAGTAGCTGTCATATCCCCAAGGATAGTCATTAAATTTGTCAAAATCATCGGCAAGTGCCAACAAATCATCTTCTATGACTTTCCTGACGTCTCTTGCTAATAAAATGGAATGGACAAACCAAACTAAGCACAATTTCTCCCTGAAGTGCTTTGGTATGTCTTTATCCTCGAGATCTGCCATCAAATCCGCAGCTTTGTATCTACTACATCCAACAATGCCCAACAACCCATCTTTTTTTACCTTGTGTTTGTTGGATCCTTTGTGGGGTGTTTCCTTGATGAGAGGTTCTTCTGGAAGATCGCATCTCAAGCCTGTCACTATGGCAAATCTTTCAATCCAAAACAAACTGGCATGCCACAGTAGTTGATCCAAACTTCATCCATCTTTTTTCTGCCCTCCTTTCTCGCATACTTGATCCTACGCTTGAGAAGGACATATACCAAGCTCATTGGGAAACAGAGAGTGCGATCCTAAGATAGCTCGAGAAAGTATGCAAAGCAACTCTTCTTTAAAAGTCCATTTATGTTTTTATTCTTCATAATACTCCTAAGTTCGTCAAAAGGTTTCACCAACTGATATTTAAGTACAATATCACCAAATACTGCGTTAGGGTTATCATCGGCATCACAACTCGAAACTTGTCAATACTAATGGTTTTGACAGAATCATGGTGGGATTTCGATATTATTTCACTCCCTATTGGTAAGGAGGAGTTATCACTTTCATCGACTTTATTTTGCCCTGACTGAGATTATTCTGGAAGTTCCTCCAAATCTATCTGTACTCTAGCCTTTTTTGTTTGGTGATCAGAAGTTGATCTACTTTTTTCACTTTCAATTTCTTTTCTTTTGGAAGACATCTTTTAACTACAAACATTATAAAAACAAAAAATACATTGATTTTGATGTCTGCATAATCTTTTTTTTTAAAAGATAAGACGAATTTCAATAAACTATTCTACGCCACATTAAAAAAATACTCCAATGAATAAACCATCAGTTGGAACAGATGGGGAATCTGTTTGAAGACCTATTTAATATCTCGCAATAGATATTCCACCAGTTGAAACAGATAGACCACCAACACCACAACCAATGTAACCACCAATGCCACCAAGACCACCACCAATGCCACCAATACCAACACCAAGACCACCGACACCATCACCAAAAACATAAATAGCGACACCAACAACACCACAAATACTATTCAACAATACCACGACAGTCAACAAAACACTGAGACAAAAACTAGGATTTTCTCAGTTGCTTCCTACTTTTTTAGCATCAAAACACAAAATCGTTAACCCATTCTCGAAGATAATACAATTAAAAGTCTTCTTTTTCATCATTAACTAAAAATCTCTAATTTTTAGAATAAAGAACAAATGTAGAACTCTTCTCGAACTCTGTTACCTGCGAAGACAGAGAAAACGATGTATACAAGTAAGAATGAAGTCGAAAATAACAACTATGTGATTGAAAATAGGAAGAAAATTGATCTGTTTTGAAGAGTTCAACAATATGTTGCGTATTTATTGTTAGTATTATTGAAAAAGAGAGAGAGAGAGGAGCGAGAACTTGAGATTCAAAATGAGGAAAAGTTTTTCCTACAAATGGATGATTTGTATAGGTAGATTTATAATTTTGGAAAATAATGACAAGTTTTGAAATTGTTAATTTGGTCTGAATTGATCTTAATTAATTTTTAAAATTTTAAAAGATATAGTTTTTAAAATATTAAGTTGATAAGAACTCATTTCAACTCAGAGTGATCGATCGACGACTCGAGTCAGGATGAACGCAATACCAACACCATGCAAATGCAACGACTCAATTGAAGTTGTTGTTGACCCTGTGAACTCATTCATTCATCCCGAGTTCCACCTAAATCAATGTAGGTACTATTATTAATCTTAACATTAGGTTAATAAGAACTCATTTCAACTCAGAGTGATCGATCGACGACTCGGATCGGGATGAACTTAATACCAACACAATGAAAATGCAATGACTCAATTGAAGTTGTTGTTGACCTTGTAAGCTCATTCATTCATCCCTAGTTCCACCTAAATCAATGTAGGTACTATTATTAATCTTAACATTAAGTTAATGAGAACTCATTTCAACTCAGAGTGATCAATCAACGACTCAGGTCAGGATGGACACAATACCAACACCATGCAAATGCAACGACTCAATTAAAGTTGTTGTTGACCCTGTGAGCTCATTCATTCATCCCTAGTTCCACCTAAATCAATTTAGGTACTATTATTAATCTTAACATTAACTTACTGAGAGCTTATTTCAACTCAGAGTGATCGATCGATGACTAAGATCAGGATGAACGCAATACCAACACAATGAAAATGAAACAATTCAATTGAAGTTGTTGTTGACCCTGTAAAATCATTCATTCATCCCTATTCCACCTAAATCAATGTAGGTACTATTATTAATCTTAACATTAACTTACTGAGAGCTTATTTCAACTCAGAGTGATCGATCGATGACTAAGATCAGGATGAACGCAATACCAACACAATGAAAATGAAACAATTCAATTGAAGTTGTTGTTGACCCTGTAAAATCATTCATTCATCCCTATTCCACCTAAATCAATGTAGGTACTATTATTAATCTTAACATTAAGTTAATGATAACTTATTTCAACTCAAAGTGATCGATCGATGACTCGGGTCGGGATGAACGCAATACCAATACTATGTAAATGCAATGACTCAATTTAAGTTGTTGTTGACCCTGTGAGCTCATTCATTCATCCCTAGTTCCACCTAAATCAATTGTAATAAAATTTGTTACAACAAACGACTTAGTTGTTGGATATTTTCAAATAGATAATCATATCTGTTGCAACAGATGACATATCTGATTTAATTATAAAATAGACATTTGCATTTGTTGTGATAGATGACTGAGCTATTGAAAATTTTCAAACAGATATTGATATCTGTTGTAACAGATGACATATGTGACTTAGTTATCAAATGGAAATTTGTATCTGTTGTAACAGATGACTAAGCTATTGGAATTTTTCAAATAGATATTTATATCTACCACAACAGACGACATATCTGTTTGAAAATATTTTTTTTCTTTTAATTTAAAAGTAACTTTCTGTCCGAGTAGATAAAGTAGTACTACTAAAGGCAGTAAAAATGTTTCTTGGATAACTCAAAAATCACATTGAGTAGTCTTGTCTTGTCTTTTCAATGTCGCCCATTTTCTTCCTCGTGCCCCTCAAATTATTAATGAATAGTATTAATTAATGAATATTGAAACCCCTAATACCTCCTCCGTTTTGTTTCATATTAGTTGGCTCTTATTGACTTGGCACACCCATTAAGAAAATACTACTACTATTAATTTGAGGTTTATTTTACCAAATAGTTATTAATTATGCTTTAAAAATATAAATTTGAATAAATACAGTGTGTTTAGTCATTTAACATTAAGGGTGGTACATCTAGAAATTAGAATTATATCATCTTCAACCCTAAATTTATTTTATCCATCTCTCATCTTTTTCTTCTCTCCTATTTAGGGTTATCACAACCTTTTTTCTCTCCTCTTTCTCATAAAGATCCTTTCAGATCTAAACCGATCCATATCTTAGATTGCTTGACTGAAATTACTGTTTAGATCCTTTTTTGACATCAAGGTATGGTTCACTATTGCTCTTTCATTCTCATTTTTTTCTTTGCAAGTTATTTACAGCTATTTTTTTTATTTAATTATCATTTACCCATATCATATTTATTTAAAAAATTTTAGGAACTTTTAATTGTTGAATAAACGAATAGAGAATTTTTATTACAATATGCGAAAAAGTCATCTATTGGGAGAAGTTTAAAAACCTTGTTGGCAGTATCATTTTTTTTGTATGTATTTTATTTATTTCTTTGTTGTTGATACTGTTATTGATGTTGTTGGTGGGGTTAGTGTTGTTGGAACTTGTGGTGCTGTTGATAATGTTAGAACATAGGATGTTGCTTCTTTGTTATTGATGATGTTGTTGGAATAAATGTTGTTATTTCCTTTGTTGTTGATGTTTTTTATTTGTTGTTTCTTTGTAGTTTATGTTGTTGTTGATGTTGCAACAGACGGAGAAACTATTGGAACAAATCAAACCACCAGCAATGTTGGTTTGATGTATTCTAACAGACTCTATATCTGTTGCATCAGACGTCACATCTGTTGCATCATACTCCACTTCTGATGCAATAGACTCCTTATCTGATACAATAGACTTCTTATCTGATGTAACAGACTCTACATCTATTGCAACAGATGGATAATGTTCTTTTTATGACATTAATTTTTTCCTCTTCTTTGTAGATATAAGGAACTGAAAGTTGATCAACTTTTTTCCAACCATCACAAGAAGCTGCAGTAAATATAGGTTCAGAGGAATAAGCTGCATGCAAATAGAACCACTTCATATGTGGGAGGTATGTATTAATGATAATATTATCGTGGAAACACACATAGAGTACACTAATTTTGTGAATGTTGTTTTTACTGATTAGTCATAGATCATTCAAACAAGATATCTACAATTTTACAGTTAAGTTTGGTAGGTCCGAAATGATAAAGCTGAGGGACCATGAATATGATTTTGATACCCTGTTAAGATTTAATGTCGGTTATTGCTCATGTTTATTTGTCAAGCATTGTAAAGGGATCTAGTTTTGTTGTTGTTATAAAGAGATTCAATAGCTATTGGACTAACTTTTAGGGTGTATTGGACTCTGAGAAGGCCTTCAAAGCCTAGCACTGTATCTAACAAGAATGGAAAACCAATATAGTTATTTCCCTAGCCCAAATTTATATGGTTGGGTTGCTCGTGGTGATGATTATACACTAGAAGGTGCAGTAGAAGAATGTCTTTGAGGAAAAATGAGTGGTTGATGAAAGACTATATCATCTGAGAGCTAATTGAAAAGGATACATAGGGTAGAAAGTAACTTCTAGTGGGCCGATAAAATTATCTTAAAACATGAGAAATATGTATCAAGTGCAAATATCAAAGTGTATTCGATAATGTAAATTCGTTTGTTATCTCTCTAAGAGAAAAATAATGCAGATGGTCACTTTGCTAGGAAGCTGCGACTAGGTAGCGTGGTCGGGATTATCACCTAGATAGAAAATAGAAGAAGAACAAGAAAGCCGCCTTAAGGGAATCGAGGGTTGAAATATTGTACAGTAAGTCTAAAAAACTTCCGCCAACAGCAACTGCAGTTAAAGTAAAGAATCTAAGTAAAGGCAGTAATTTATGAATTTTAAATTGCATCCCATGCCTTTTTGTTTGTGTTTCCGATCAGGTTCACTACCGTTGACCTGATCGGAACCATAAATGTGATTGAAAAGCAGATTGAGTGTCACTACTTCCTTAGCAATATGGTTATAATTGATTATGTTTTCTAGCCTTAGCATGCTTTCAACATACCTTGGAGAAGATCAGAGGCTTGTTGTAGTATGCGAATCCCAAAAATTTTCAAGCTTTCCTCCAGCTTGCCGATTTGGTCTTCAAGTTTGTCGTTGCCATCTTTGAATTTGGTATAGAGTTCCTAATCTCTTGTGAGCTCGATCAGGAACACTACCTTCAAAGTTGTGGCATTATAGAAGACCTTCAAAATACCTTCTTCAGAAGCCTTAAAGGATACATAAAGGGTCACTGTGTATATTTTTAGGTCAAAATATGTTATTTCACAGTGAAGATGTGGTCCCAATAGTTAAATAGCTCACTTTTATCCAGCGTTTCTCAATGCAGCTTGCTCAACCAACCTTCAAGGTTTTTGATAAATTAATTACCAAGGAGTTACGTAATGTTTGATCTAAATTGAATCTACCAGCCTATCAAACGTTACATAACTGCAGGTTCGTTACCCTATTAAAACCTTTGCCCGAGTTAGTAAACAGATTAAATGATCTCAATATCTCAGCCTTTTTGATGATCTTTCTTTTCCTATATAGAGGACAACATATCCGCCATGCAAAGTCTTCACTGTTGCCAGAAATGCTTGCCACAACGAAAGTCTTTAGAAGGCTTGATTATTAGCCTCTCAATATCACTTTTATGACTTTCTTGACGTCTTTTTCAATTATATTGGAACTGACAAACCAAACTAAGCACAATTGCTTGATATTTTCATTCCAATATAATTGTAATAAACGCCTAGGAAGTCATAAAAATGATATTGAGAGATTACTAGTCATGCCTTCTACAGACTTTCGCTATTGCAAGCATTTCTGGCGATGATGTAGACTTTTCCATAATGGATATGTTGTCCTTTATATGGGAGAAGAATAATCAGCAGAAAGGCTGAGATAGTGAGATCATTTAATCTGTTCACTAACTCGAGCAAAGGTTTGGAGATCTTGCCCCTCCTTGCTTATCTTGTGTATGCAAATGTGAAGAGTGCAAAGAAAAATATGATGGAGTGATAAATACTGTTAATCCATTAACTACTGACATAAAGGAATTGATATCTAACAGTAGTGTCATTCGATCAAAGAGGATTTCAGTTTCATTCACTCCATTAGAGATTAAGGATAAAAGGAGAAAGAAATCAATTTCCAAGGCATTATCAAGTATCCAAAAAAGAAAAATTTTGGATCTGAAAAAGGTGAGAAGATAAAAAAGGAAGGAATAAGAAGGAAAAACTGAATGCTAGATTTAGTTCATGTTGTATCGTTATGTCGAGTTACAAAGTTACTCCATCTAATTTTGAGAGCTTTTTCTTTTCTGGATGGTGAGGAAGGCAGAATCTCCCCATTATTAGCTAATTCTGAAAGCAAGACATCCGATGTTATTAAACCACCGACTGCCCTGTGTAGTTTGATAATCCAGAAGACGTCTTTGCTCAAGTTAGTCAACAGATTAAACGATCTCAATCACTTAGTTTTTCTGCTGATCAATCTTTTCCCGTAGAGGACAAGGTATCAACAGAACTGCTTGACACGGTGAAAGCTGATATCGACAAATTACTTATTATGCCTTTTCAATACTTGCTTCTACCAGAAAATTGTTCTACATTGAGTGTTGCACTATCCATAAATGCTACAGCATCGAAGTTTCTAACAGATGTGGCATTTGTTGCAACTTACTAGTCATCTGTTTATTCAATTTCATCGAGAGCATCAGATTTTTCTAAACACTTCTTGGCCAAACTCAATTTTTGCTCTTGGATTGCTTCTCTTTTTTTCTTTGCATTCTTCAAGCTGTCCTCCAAACTCAATTTTTGCTCATGGATTGCTTCTCTTTTTTTCTTCTATCGGTTATCTTCTCAACAAACATGTCGACGATTGGACGTAAGGAGTAATTTTGAATCTAGTAGCAATAGCAAGATTTAAGATTTATCTGTTGGGTTTGTGGCAGGGGCTAATTTATGTTGCTCCAAATAGATTACTCATATGTTGCAACAGATAACTAGTCTGTTTCAATAGATAACTCCTTTCGTCTCAAATTACCCTACCCGTCCCAAATTGAGATGGCACACTGATTAAGAAAAATAATTAATAACATGCCTAGTTTATCATAATACCCCTATTAAATGATGTTTACAGTTTAATTTGAAGAATAAGTGATTAATGCAAAGGTTAAAACATGGAATTTTTTTAATCTCTTCTTGATTAATAAAAAAAGTTAAGTAAAATGAGAAATCAAATTAGAAAATTTAGAACGGATAATTTGAGACGGAGGGAGTATTTAATTTTCATTCTGTCTATTATATTCTTAATAAACATGTCGACAATTAGACGTAAGAAATAATTTTGAATCCGGTAGCAATAGAAAAACATATTGGTTATCTATTGGGTTTGTGGCAGGGGATGATTTGTGTTGTTCCAAATAGATTAATTAGTCTGATGCAACAGATAACCAGCCTGATACAACAGATAATCAATCTGATACAACAGATAATTAGTTTGATGCAACAGATAATCTGTCTGATGCAACAGATAATTAGTCTGGTGCAATAGATAATCAGTCTGATGCAACAAATATATCTTCTATTACAATAAATTACTCATCTGATGCACTAGATGAGTGATCTGTTTAAATTGTGGGCACTTATGTTGGATTCATGATTAGCTTCTATCTATTATTGGAAAAAATAGCAGTAACTTTGTAACCCAGATGACAAATTCGACTAAAAATCATAATTTGACTTACCAAGGTCTCCTGTGAAGTAATGTCAAAGTGAAAAGTGGTGATGTTCGAAACAAAATTTTGACTTAAGAAATTGATTAAATAGCAACAGTAGCGTTAACAACAACAAAAATGGTCGACAAGAAGAAGATGAAGATGATAATGAAGTAGAAGATGATGATAATGAAGCAGAAGATGGGGAATAAAGCAGCAACAACAACAATGAACAACAATAGTCGTGAAGAGAGGAAAAACAACAACGGACAAGAAGAGAGAGAAACACACTTTTTTCCTCTATTTTCTGTTATATTAACTAACATTTGGATCAAAGTATAAATTTAAAAACATGTGGGTTATTTTCAAACTTCTCTGACTTTCCTAATCCATAATAAAGTAATTGTCACCTCCACCTAATAATTAAGACTTGTGTCACCTACACCTTATTTTAAAACTCTTTTGTCACCTATAGCCCAAAGCCCTAGACACTTTTGCTTTAAATTTTTGTGTATTTTTATTCATGTACTAGATAATTAAGTTAATTACACAAATATGACATCTCTTTTAATTATATATATGCATCAACCTCAAATAGAAAATGTCTCAAGTTTTATAACTTATTGAGGCAAATGCATATAATTAAAGGAGACGACATATTGCACAGGAGCGGATCTACGGTAGCGGGTGCAGATTCTCGGAAATCCACAACCTCTATCGTAAAACATATAATTTAATGAGAAATATTATCGAAAGGTATAAAAATTTAAAGGTGGAAGCCCATAACTAAACAGATGGATAGCTCAGTAGTAAAAGGGAACCCATATGTATTTCCGTCGCTCCAATGCGGGTTCGAATCCCCTTGGACGCATTTTATTTTTTTAGGTTTTTCAGCCTATGCTTTTTAATTGAAATGTGGCAAACTATTATTGGACCTCTTATTCCATAATAATAAAGGCAAAAAGCCTCCGTTTTGATCTAACTTAAAAGATTAAAGGTTCGGATTTGGCCTTTTGGATTAAAAAGGTTTAACTTTTTTCTTCAACAAAATGGATTACACTCTGGAATTCACTCATTTTTACTGCACATTGCTTCTTCCATTTAAACCCATCGCTTCTATCTTCTTCCTTAATCTAATACATTTCTCGTTCATCCGCCCCTGCTTAAGACTATGAAACTTATAGTTATCTTCTAATTTTAAATTTTACGTAAGTATTTTTCAACCACAATCTGTTATTTTATTTTTATTTTTTCGTGTATTTGTATTTATTTTTATTTTCTAATGCATTTAATTTGATAATTATTAATATTCTTTGTAGCTTATTATTTGTTAGTTGTTAAATTTTTTTTAATTTAAATAGGTTGAAATTGTGAAGTTAGTTCAAGTCTTCAAGATGATTACAAAATTTTTCAAGCCTCAAATCATTCTAGATTCTCCTTCAGTAAGTTCTCCTTCACATATTGAAATTTCTGACAATGTCAAATCACTCATTTTCTTACAAATTATTTTTGCATATTAATTTATTTTATTGGGAACCCACAAGTTTAAAATCCAGGATCCATCTCTGATATTGCATGTGGTTAACTTAATTATCTAATAGACGTATGAAAATATACACAAAGATTTTTTCAAAAATTGTACTGAAAATTTCTAATCAAAATACTTTATTAGGTTTATTCAATTCAAACATAACTTATTCGAGTTTTTAAATAGAATATTCTCGTATATTTAAAGAATTAATTATATATTAAGCCTTTTAAATAGGTCTATGTTATTCTTATAAGGAGTATGTTATTCTTATAAGGAGGTGGTCACACATGATAAATGTATCAAGGCTAAAATAAAAAAAAAGATTTAAAATATACACGTAGGCTAAATCTTTTTTAAAAAAAAAAAAGTTAAAATATTCATGTATAAGTTATGCATTTTATTTTCTAGATGTATTCGTTTGGTCTCAAGCTAGGATCAATACAGCTGGTCATTACTTTTCACAGTCAATATTTAGTAATTTCAGATTTCATGAATTGATTAGAGGCATTGCGATTTGTATCTATCGAGGTTTGGTTTTGTTTCTTCTATTTAGAAAATTAAGAGATAATTAATTATTATTTTTTAATTTATTTTTATTATTAATTATAGTCATTTTCTAATATATTTCATAAATATTAAATTTATCATATTTAAAATATGATATAATAAAATTTATTATTTTATTTATTGCTTCTTAAAAAGTATATTAAGTCAATATTGAAGAAGTAAAAATTGACGAAGGTAATGACGTCAAAATCCATTCATTTGTCGTCCTTTTTTCAAAAGATAAACAGTAAAAGCCACATTATGCACATCTATATCATCTCAAAACTCTTGCAGTTATCAACTTTTATTTGTTATTTTCTGCTATTGTCCAGAAGAATGTACAATATTAGGAAGAGAAATTAGTCAATTATAATTATGACGCTTAATGGAACTTCTATGCTTTGGCCGGCTGAATATTTAAATTTGATATTTCCTGATAAGTAAATATTTCAATTCACATTTAGATACCTTAATTTTATTTTTAACGGGCAACCAAACAGCTTACATTTAGCAAAAATAAGAAAGGCTAGAAAACTCCCCTTGTTTCTTTTGATTTATGTTGCATCAGTACTCTTATAGCTTGGGATGTGATATGACAATTAATAGTGCTTTGATAATGATTGGATGTCAAATTTTTCACCTAGTAATGATAGTATCTTGTATCTGGTTGCTCGCTTTTTTTTAAACAATTGGGAAGAAGATCGAAACATCTAACTTGTTTTTATTGTGTCTCGTGGACACCTAACACTGACATGATCTATAATTTTTGGAGGTCTTTAAAAGATTATTTAGTAAGTTAAAGTATTCGACTACACAATAGAGATGAATTGATGTGTATAGGTATACATATTTAAATCTGGAGTGTTTACTGTAAATTTAAATTGTTATTTAATTTTTTTATATTATGCCTTTAATTAATATATCGTGAAAACTCAATTCTTGCTAAGAAAATGAAATGGAAAATTAAGAGAATTGAAATAAAAGAAAAATATATTTGTTGGCTTTATATAGTTATGCAGTGCAAGAACTATACACATCATCTTACTACAAATTACAATTATAATATATATAAATATTACTTTTTATTCTCATTTTCCGTTTTCGAATTCTGTTTTTCCCCCAAAAGGAGTGAGAAAGTCGTATGTTCTACGTAAGAGTTTTTGTTAGGTATTTATTATATGTGTGGAAATTTAAAATATGACACCGAAAAAATGGGATGCTGTATTTGTTTGGACATCATACAATATTTTACATTTTTAAAAAAAATTCTCTTATTTGATTGATCAAAATATTTTTAAAATATTTTATCTATGAAAATAAGTTTTTTCTTTACAGATTTTAAGATAAAAACAAATTTTGCGGCATCTAATGTTTATTATTTCATTCTCGATCTAGAATTTGCACTTAGAATTCAAAAAATAAAAATAAAGTGTTTAGAATTTGAACTTGATACTTCAAGATAAATCTTGAACCCTTAATTGGAACTTCACGGTAAATCTATATATACACATAAAAAAATATTAAATTTAACTTCTATATATAATGTAGTAATTTTTTATCTTCTAAACACCCTTTAGATCCACTCCCTGCCCTAAGCCCTTCACCTTCTATAGTGTCTGTCCAAATTAAAGGTGTCAAACGGGCCGGGCCGAGCCGGAATCGGCCCTTCCATTTTAACCGGGTTGAGGGCTGGTTAAGGGCCGGTTTTGACGTTAGCCGGGTCGGGCTGGGCCGAGCCAAACAGTAAAAAAATTAAAACCCATCCTAATTCGGCCCACTTAACCCAACCCGGTCAAACCCGATTAAAAACCGGTCAAACCCGTTTAAAAAATAAATAAATAATCCAATATACACTAAATACACTCCAATATACAATATATATTTTTAAAAAATATATATAAACAATTACACATATATACGTACCATTCAATATATAATTATATATGACTATACGTACTACTTTAAATAAAACATATGCTATAATAGTATAATATATATATAAACACACTACAATATATATATATACTAATTTATAAAATATATACAAATGTATACGTTAAATATATACTACTTTAGAAGATATATACACATATATATGCACCATTCAATATATATGTACTACTTTAAATAAATATATACTACAATATACATATATATATATACAACAATATGTATATATATATATAGTTACATACTAATTTATAAAACATATACACTTGTATACTTTAAAGATATACGTCTATAGAAGATATATACACATATATACGCACCATTCAATATATATGTACTACTTTAAAAAAAGTATATACTACAATATATATACTAATTTATAAAACATAAAGTAATGTATACGTTAAATATACACGTCTATAGAAGATCTATTCACATATATACACTCTATTCTATGTATATGTAATACTTTAAATGAGATATACTACAATATATATACATTACAATATATATTTGTATAGTTATATACTAATTTATAAAATATATACACATGTATACATTAAATATACACGTCTATAGAAGATCCATTCACATATATACACTCTATTCTATGTATATGTAATACTTTAAATGAAATATACTATAATATATATACATTACAATATATATTTGTATAGTTATATACTAATTTATAAAAAATATACACATGTATACGCTAAATATACACGTCTATAGAAGATCTATTCACATATATACACTCTATTCTATGTATATGCACCATTCAATGTATATATACTACTACTTATAAAATATACTACATTATATATACATTACAATATATATCGATATACTTATATACTAATTTATAAAACATATACACATATATACGTTAAATATATACTTCTATAGAAGATATATACACGTGTATACGCGCCATTCAATGTATATATACTACTACTTTTAAAATATACTACATTATATATACATTACAATATATATAGATATACTTATATACTAATTTATAAAACATATACACATGTATACGTTAAATATATACTTCTATAGAAGATATATGCACAAATATACAAAACATACGCTACTTAATATAATAAATTAATAATATTTGGTAGTAAATTAATAATATATTAGAAGTAAGTTTTTAATTTAAAGTAGAAAACTTGAAATTCAATTTAAAATTTTAAATCGTTAAATGAAAAAAAATAAAAAAACAAGGACTAAGGAGTGAATGAATTTGGGAAATTTTATTGATTGCAAAATGATCCAAAATTTATAATTTACATGAATGAAAAATCTATAAATTATGCATCATTTTTTCCAACTCATTCATGTTAATATTAATGGGAACTTGCATAGGATAGTCGAAGTCAATGGGGGAAAAACCATGCATTGGACTTGATTCTGCTGAGTTCTCCCGTGAAGTCATAATTTCTTCAAGTTTCTGCTTGTCGCTCGGCTCCAGTTCCATTCCTTGGTTTCTTCTTTCCGCTCTAATCCAATCTCTGAGGCAAACTAGAACATTCATTGCATTGCTTCCCAATGAGTGTCGGTTGTCTCCAAGCTGCTGTCGTCCCTGACTAAAGGTGCTCTCTGATGCAACGGTTGACATTGGAACATTCAAGATATCTCTAACTAATCTTGAAAGCACAGGATATTGTGTTTCATTACTCCTCCACCAATCCAACGTGTTGATCCGTCGTCTGCGATCCTCTGGTGCCGTCCGAAGATAATATTTCAGCTCTTCCTGATAAGTTGATGTGTAAGTTCTCTCATCAACACTGTTCCAACAATTTAAATCATAAAACGAATTAGAAAAACCACTATGTGCCGGCCTTTTAGAAGATGATGGCTCCTCGGGAGGATGAGGAGCGACAGTTGGAGTGATATTTGTAGGTACGGCTAAATCAAATAAATCAGCATAGTAATTATATAATTTTTCTATGTAATCCTTTGTATCAGCCGTAGCCGTCCACAAATCAGGTTGTACTTGTTCAGAATCATGGTTAGTATTTATTTCTAAGTTAGTATAAATAAGAGTACTAAAGTGACACAGATGATTATATTTCATGCACGAATTTAGCATAGCACCAACCAAGTAAATAGGGGGAATCGGAAAAAAATATTTTTTAAATTTCGTAAACATGGCGCCAACAGCTTCTTTATAACCTTCTTTATTTTTATATTCTTTGAGCAAACCAGAAATATCGGCTATATATGCCAAAATATTACAAACAGTAGGATAATAAGCACCGAAAAATTCAACCGTAGCTACATAAAATTTTTCTAAAAACTTAACAAGATCATTAATTACAACCCAATCAGAATTATGTAGCATGCAATCAGCAGAATCAGCAAATGAACTGCAATGTTGGTTAAAAGCTAGTGTAATAGGAATTCTATATTTATAACAAGTTTTTAAAAATTCATACGTAGAATTCCATCTAGTATCAATTTCCTCAGGCATCAAAATCGGTGTAAGTCCATTTTCTTGACATTTAACTTTAAATTCTCTAATTCTCGATCTACGATTATTTCCTTGAATAAAACCAACGGCAAGACGAATTTTTTCAATATAAAGCTCAAAAAACTCAAGACCATCTTTTACAATTAAATTATATATATGGCATGCACACTTAATATGAAAAATTTCAGGCAAGGGCAGAGATAGCGTAGATTTTATTTTTGTTATAGCAGTCTTGTTGTTAGAAGCATTATCAAAAGTAATATATAAAATTTTATTTTCGATACCATAATATCCGGCAATTTTTACAATAGAATCAGCAATAAATTGTCCAGTATGTTTACGATCTTCATCATATAAAAAAGCAAGAATACGTTTTTGCATCACGAAATTACTATCCATCCAATGACAAATGACGGTTAAATAATCATTTTTATTTACAGCACGACCAAGATCAGAAGTTAGGGACAATCTACATTGAATATTTTTTAACAATGTTGATAAATAAAAACAATATTGTGAATGGAGTCTTAAAATATCAGACCGACAAGTAGTTCTACGAATACCGTTAAACATAGGATTATAAATTGCTTGTATATAACGAATAAAGACATCAGAAGATGGAAAACTAAAAGGCAAACAACCCACAGCTACCATTTTAGCTATTTCTTCCCTGTCCCTCAATTTATTATACTTCTTCGCTACGTGACCGGTTGCTGGGTCCATTCTAGTTTGCGTTGACCCACCAACATCCCCACCACCTTTTGCAATATTTAACTTTCTTTTGTGATCTTCAGCTACATGTCTCATTAACGTACTCGTACCCCCTTGCTTGCCTCCACTTCTATGCTTATATATTTGTTGACAAATATTGCATTGCACCTCAATATCTGATATACGTTCAAAAAATTGTCATGCAATACTAGTTCTTTTACGAGGTTTTGGGGCACTGGAGGACGGGAAGGGAGATTAACTGATTCAGATCTAACGTTAGCATCTCCTACTGCGGGTGTCTCAGCAATATTTTCATTATATTCGTCTAAATTAACCGCATCTACTTCATTTTCTTCTTCTATAGCGTAATTTTCCTGAGCTTCTACATAATCCATATCGTGAGCACCTACACCTATTTCTTCCTCAAAATGTGTACCAAGTGGTACCGGAGGCGAAGGCACACGGGTATATCTACTACTTGAACTATCTCTAACGCTAGTAATTCGCTTTTTACTACCACTACCGCTTCCGGAACAAAAATTTTTAACACCTTTAGTAGCAAGGTTTCTTAACTTATCCATAATATAAATTAAATTAAACTAAAAATATTCAAAATACACAAATATAATAAAATTAAATATTAAACAATTAATGCAATAAATAAAAATTAAACATAAGAGATGGAACGACAATACCAAATTTTGGAAGTATCCGAAGATTGCGACTTTAGAAACTTCCGTCCGTACTTTGTAAATGAAAAATTAAAAAATTAAAGTGAACACTTTAAGAAATTAAATATATTGAATATTTGAGAATTGAGAATTGAGATTTGAGAGAGAATGAGATTTGAGAGAATGAACAATTGTGTGAAAAATGATTTGAAGTTGTAAGGTATTTATAGATTTTTTTTTGGGATTAAAAAATATTTTTTAAAGTTTTTTTTTTAAAAAAAAATAAATGGGCCCAAACTAGCCATTTGGACCCAAAAACGGCTATATAGCCGTTGCGCCAATAGCTAGTTTGGCCCAAAATCCAAAATATCTTTTTTTTTTTAAAAAAATTTTTTGGGCCGGGCCGGGCCGGTTAATCAGCGGGCCTGAACCGGGCCTGGTCCGGGCTGGGTTAGCCAGGCCCATTTTAACAAAATAATCGGCCCGGGACTCGGAACCCTAAAGCCCTAGGGCTTACCGGGCCGGGTCAAACTGGGCCGGATTAGGTACTAGGGGCGGGTCGGGCCGGCCCACTTGACACCCCTAGTCTAAATCAATACGAATAGTTTTAAAATAATATCTTTTAATTTACGTATCAATATAAAATAAATATAGTACTAACTTATTTTCACAAAAAAGATTTTTTGTAAAAAATATTTTCAAACTCAAAAACAACTTCAGCCGTTCATTGTCTATTTTGATTTTGCTTGCTTTCTAAGAAACAGCTATTGATAGGTCCATTAGATGTATGATATTAGATTTTTAAAAAATTGTTTGGGGATAATTAATTAATGGGTGAAAAATGGAATGAAATTTTTTTTTTTCTTAATATGTTAAAAGTGAGAAGTAAAATTGAAAAATCTATTTTTGAAATAGCAAATAAGTGAAAGTGAATGGGAGAAAGTACTTTCTTTATTCCAACTTACAACTCTCTTCGTCGTAAATTTTCCGTCATACTTCAAAAAATAGTTATAATTTAAATTAATTACGTTTTTCATTTCATAGTTCTAGTTATCTATATTATATTAAAAGTGTGAAGAGCCTTAGAAATATTGTTTGAACTTTTTGTCCTTCATTAAATATCTCCTCTTTAGATAAAATCATTTTTTCACTATTTTTTTATATTTAAAAATTAAAAATTAATTAAATATTTATAGTAAAATTTTTCCTTATTAGAAGTGATTAGAATTAACGATAACTAATACCTCCTTTCCTTCTTTGAATTATGTACCTAAAATTTAGGAAATAAAAGCCAATTAAATTTTTACCTCAAATAAATCATTTAAAAGAAAATAATGAATTGATAATATACATTGCCATACGGTTTTTT
Source organism: Capsicum annuum (assembly GCF_002878395.1). Lineage (NCBI taxonomy): Eukaryota > Viridiplantae > Streptophyta > Magnoliopsida > Solanales > Solanaceae > Capsicum > Capsicum annuum. The sequence continues at coordinate 19,767,093 of NC_061122.1, read as the reverse complement.
CTTTGGGAGTGTTTGTATTCAATTAAATTTTTAACCTTAAAGTAAATCTTTAAAAAATTCAATTAATTAGTAGTACAATTTTGTTTACAATTAATTTTGTTGGCAACTTCTTTAATCTATAATTTTTTAATTTAGGTAAGAAATCATAATATTTAATATAAATTTACCTTATAGAAAACAAATTCTATAATTCTATATAAATAATATTTAGACCAAAATTTACAAAAAACATGCATACGCTCTACTTCTAATTTTCCCTCTTACTTTCGTATTGATAATGAATTCTGTCCTATAATTTCTCCTGTTTCTCTTTCTGTTGGAAATTTTAGATCAAAAAATTGAAAGAAATAAGCATGTCGCCGTCAAATGAAGTGGTAAAAAAAAAAATCAAAGGTTTATCTCCCTTTTTCTTTCTTTTTTAATTTAAGTGACTTAGTTTTGATTATGTTGTTTGACAATATTTTGAAATATTATTCATTAGAATTATAGTTGAATCTTTAATTAAACTTATTATTAGTTGAGTTTGAAATATTACGTTATCATAAAGTGTTGAATCTTAATATTCATAACTTATATTTGAATGATGAATATATCAACTTTTTCATTCATATAGATAAAAGTTGTTGTGCGCCACATAAATGACACAAATTTTGAACTTTTCTCTTATCGATGTGCATCCATCCAAATCGCTAAGAGATTTAACTAGGAATTTTCCTCTAAACCTGAGAGAAGAGAAGGTTCTACGTACAATTAAATTAAAAGTACAAAGGAGCCTTAGAAATATTATTTGAACTTTTAGCCATTCATTAAAAGTCTCTGTTTTAGATAAAATCATTTTTTCTCTATTTTTCTAATATTTAAGAGTTAAAAATTAATTAAATATTTTCTAGTAAAACCTTTCCTTATTAGAAGTCATCAAAATTATTGACAACTAATGCCTTTTTCATTAGTTTAAGAATTATAAATCAACTAAAATTGATATCAAGATTTGAAAAATTTAGAAATAAATATGAAAGCGTTAGAATAAGAAAACTATATGAAATACCAAATTTTTAAAAGTTTTAAGTAATCAAAGATTTTTTAAGAATTTAACGTTAAAAATAAGAAAGGATTTTAAATATAGAAAAAATAAAAGAAATAATCATACTACAAATATGGTTCAACTCAATGCGTCTCTCTTAGCCTCTAGCAGCAGGGAAAAAAGATATTACATGACAAATACAGAAGTGTTAACCACTTGAAACTTCTGGTGGTAAAATATATATGTGCTTACAATAAAATATATATTATGTTTATATTATTTTATTTAAGTGTGAAGGATTTTTGAGAAGTGATTTAAACTTTTTGCACTTTATAAAAAATTTTTGTAATAGACAAAATCGTCTAATTTTAAACAATCAATTGTTATACGTACAAGGCACGTTCGGTTAAACTAGTTGCTCTAAAAGACTACAAGCCCATCAATTATGAGGTGATATTATATATGATTATTCAAACATCAATAAAAGTTCATACAACTCCCCACCCCCCATCCCACCCCCCTAAAAAAAAATCAAAAAATCTCTCTACTGATTAATGTTTCTTAAGGGTATATAAAAATATTACAACAATTTTGTTATTGTTATAAAACAAGAAAGAATAAAGAAGAAGAGTAGAGAGAATAGAGAGAGTGATTCTTATTTCTTCTCTTGAGGTATGAGAGATCATAAGATTGTCAATATAATGAACAAAACCCCTCTATTTATAGGGAAAATTTATTCCTAGTCTGAGTAAAAGATGGATGCTTCAAATCCTAATAGATATCAAAGTAGATCTTGATAGACATTCACTATAATCTAAATACATTTATAACACTCCCCCTTGAATGTCTAATTGGTAGATAATGTACCTCGTTAAAACCTTACTAGAAAAAACTCAGTAGAAAAAAAAATCTAGTGAAGGAAAAAAAGTACACATCTCTAATAATACGCATTTCGGCTGCCTCATTAAAAACCTTACAATGGAAACTCAGTGGGACAAAACCTCGTAAAGAAAAAAGAGTACAACGCATATTAACTCAACCTAATGAGAACATCCTTGTCCTTTGCATCTCGATCTTGTCCAACATCTTCTTGAAAGTTGCAATTGGAGAAGATTTGGTGAATAAATCAATCACATTGTCAGTTGAACGAATCTGTTGCACGTTAATATCATCATTCTTTTGTAGCTCATGTATGTAGAAAAGCTTTGGCAAAATGTGTTTCGTTCTATCTCCATTTATGAATCCTCCCTTAAGATGTGCTATGTATGCTGAATTATCTCTGTATAAAATTGTGGATAGATTGTCATATTTCACACCATATTTTTTCGAATGAGATATATCATGGACCTCAACCATACATATTCTCGGCTTTCTTCATGAATAGTTATTATCTCAGCATGATTCGATGAAGTGGCTAGGGTAGACTGCTTTATATATTTCCAAGATATAATAGTACCACCACATATGAACACATAGCCTATTTAAGACCGAGCTTTATTTGGGTCAGATAAGTACCCAACATCAGCATGACTAATAAGATCGAGACTGCAATCTTTAGAATAAAACAAGCTCATGTGTTTTATCCCATTTTGATGTCTCATAGTAGGAGCAGAAATATACCTTGCTAACAAATTGACTGAAAAGGCTATAGGCCTTATAGTATTTGTAAGGTACATGAGTGTATCAATTGCACTAAGATATGGTACTTCATAACCAATCCAATTAGATATATTTCTAATTTCAGTAAATAATCTATTGCTTTGAAAACTCTCCAAGAGTTCCAATGATGTTCAAGCAATAAACTTATATAATATAAGGATTATAAATAAGTTTCCCAGAAACTTTTATATGCTTCAAGCAGTTTGAATCCTTAAAAGTTTTCACATAAAAATATTCAACATTTCATGAGTGACATATTCAAGTGTCTGGACTACAAATCAAATAAGTTTTACGCTTATCAAAATGCATCCTTTCATGTCACTTGATAAATGTTTCTACATCAGCATGCTTAAATAAACGTAGAATTCATATCCTCGTAATCTTTCACAATATTGCGCCAATATCGTGTCAAATATATTGATGATATTTTATTTTGTATCGGTTCACAATGCGACATAATATTTTGAGATCTCATTACTTCATTATTTTCAGGTACATGAACCTCTCATAAGGTTTCATAAAGTGGTATGTCGTAGGCTCTTCAAGAGCTCATTGCCTTCTTATTATGATTATTTGCTCCTTATTTTTCAAGGACTATTTCATTTAGAATCGATCAGTCTACCACGCTTCACGCATGCATAGACTTTGTCCTTTAGGAACACAAAATAAGAGCACTTGCGCTTAATATGAGATGCTTTCAGCATTTGACTTGAATTATCTTTTGGATGAGGATATGGTGATAATTTCTAACATATTTTATAGTGCTTATAATCTCCCTCTTATGTTAGGAAAACTAACATACATCCTCTACTTCTTTGAGAAATCCATCATTGTGCATTATGGTATATTCATTAATCGTATACCACACATCAAAATTATTAGATGGAGTAATTGGTTCCCGACATTGAACCAATTGAGAGGGAAGAAATAATCATAATTTATTAGTCTAATCCATACAAATCCTATTGCAATATATCATATTTCGGACCAATACATTAAGCTTTGTTCTCATTAGCGATGGTTTAGCTATTTATCAAAGGCACTCAATGTCAAACCAATCATCCAAATAACTTTCTTGATTGCACAATCTGAAAATTATGCTCAATTTATATTGAACAAGTAACTTTATGAATGTCAAATGTAGGTTGACCATGAATGTACATATGATCATCTTGTTGATGCATCTTTTCAATATATCACATGATAGGTGAACGGACCCATATTCCCCGTTTATACTTTTCAGATTTTGAGGGATCCAATCCCAAAATTAGTTGGTCCAACCAACTTATCATGAGAACAAATGACATAGATAATTCTTGAAGAATCTTCTAGTTCTTCAATACGTGCACATCTTTGAGATGTCACAATCGTTCATATCAATTCATGAACTTTTATTCTAGTAAACTCCAAGTTTACCATGACATGTACTTTTTCTTCAATAAATTTTAGATTTACTATTACATGAATAAATTTCAGATTTACTACTTCAGAAGTAGATTTCAAAACTATTCAACCTCTTTCGGAGGTGAGTTGTGATACAATCACAATCAAGTGCACGTTTACATTAATAAGTTTCTCATTTCCTAGGAATGGAATATAATCGTGCCTTAAGCCTATCAAATTATGATAGCTTATAACCTCTTTCAAGATTTTGCTACTTCAGAAGCAAATCGAGGCATACATATGATGTAGAGAAATTTTCTCTAGCAAATCTTATAATCATATAAACGTGTGAAAATATCATCACTTTTATTGATCATTATGATATTCGTGTATTCAATCATTTTTCTTCTTTCAGACATATTATGCATTGCTACCACATACACCTCAAGAATGAAGTAAGTTGTCATATTTCAGACTTACCATATATTGCTACCACATTCACTTCATGGAATGAAGAATATTCAATGGGTCGAATTTCATGACTTTTCATTAAAAACACATTATTTTGCCTTAGCCATCATAATATCATCAATATGGTGCATTGAGATTCAAACTCAACGTCTTACCCATATAAAGGCGTCTTAGGCATAAATTGATGAAACTTAAACCCAACATAGTATCATCCCTTTTGATAATATTGTTCTTGAGGAATAAATTTAAAACATAATGGTTCCAAACCAATTAATTTTTCCTCAAATCCAACAATAATTATATTATTAGTAGCAAAAGACCAAAAATATAAGGAATTACTAACCTTGAAATTCTTTAGATTTATAATCTCACCAATTTGGCAGAGTCTCGTGCTGATAACGTGTTATAAAACAAGAAAGAATAAATAAGAAGAGTAGAGAGAATAGAGAGAGTGACTCTTATTTCTTCTCTTGAAGGATGAGAGATCATAAGATTATCAATACAATGAACAAAACCCCTCTATTTATAAGGAAAATTTACTCCTAGCTTGAGTAAAAGACAGATGCTTCAAATCCTAATAGATATCAAAGTAGATCTTGATAGACATTCACTATAATGTAAATACATTTATAACTGTTATAACTAAGTTGTCAACTGGTTTGTGGTCAATGGTCATAACAAAAAAAAAAGAATTACTTTTATGTCAAATTTCCCAAGATACTTTTATTCTTTTTACAAATTATGTTAAACTACATCCTTGTGAATGAGTAGCTCTCATTTTTTATTTTTAGGATTTCTTTGGCTATTTTGGGAGAGAATTTCAATAAAACCACGTCATATAGAGTTTGCATATTGATTTTTTTGTAGGGAGAAGGCATAATTTCCCCTCAACTTGTCGTTAAAATTTACTTTAGTACTTTAAATTTATCGATAATTATTACCGTCCTAAACAACTTTCGCATGAATTATATACCACCCCAAAAATTTAATTCCACTCTCACATTGGCGAGTGTAATACACTCGCCTTCAAATCAGCGCCACATCATTGTCACGCAAGCTAGGCCAAAGAAAACAAATTAAAAAATAATTCTATATACATATATATAAGTTAAAAGAAAAAAAAATCACCCCCCACCCCCCCCCCCCATTTTTCCTTCTCCCCCCCCCACACCCCCCCCAACCTCCCCCCCCCCCCCCCCAACCCTACCTCACCCAAACCCCTTCCAACAATCTGCATACCCCTACCCCCTCCCCCTATGTAATTGGTAACCCGCCCCCTCTTCACGTTACTGAACCTGCAACCACCCACTCTGCTGCTGAACTTGCTTCCCCCATTCCCCTCCACCCTCAGCCCCCAGGTCACTGCCCCACACCACCTTAATATTTTTTGTTTTTCTGGTATTTGAGTGTCATTTTTTAAAACAAAGCATGGATGTAGAATAACAAGAGAAAAACTTTCAATCTCACCTCCACCTCATTCTTGAAATTTTTTTTTTTTTTTAATTTGTTCAAGCAAAATTAGAATGAGATGGTTATGAAGTTAATTTAGTTATGGAGTAAAATTAGTTTTGATGAAATAAATTGCATTTTTTGAAGATTTTTGTGTAAGAAGATGATGTTATTATAAAAATTCACATGAAAAATATTTTGATATGCATTGAAAATGGTTGATAGGAGTGGGAAAGAAAAAAGAAATAGAGGAATTAGAAGAGAGGGGGTGGTGGGATTTGAGGAAGAAGAAGAGAGAGAGAATGGTGGGGTGTGAAGAAAAAAATAATATTAGTGGCTAAAAATTAAAAAATGGACCCACTTTTTTTTTTTTACACTTCTCTTAATTCAAAACACGATTAATATTTTTTTTTTTGGCCACATCAATCCTTAAGGGAGTAATATAATTCACGCAAAAATTGTTTAGGAGGACAAATAATTACCTATAAAATTAAAGTGCTAAAGTAAGTTTTGGCAACAAGTTGGTTTGGGGGTGGGGGGGGGGGGGGGGGTTAATTTATGCCTTTTCCCTTCCCGAAGCTCTCACCTTTTTGCAAATTTTAGTGTTGACAGTGGGAGTTTTTACTCAGAACAACCCCTCTTGTTCATCATTTATAGATTGAAGATTAGAACTACAACTTTAATTTCTTGCTTATTATTGAAGGAATTAACTATTACTTGATTAATCTTACCTTGCATGTTGAAAATTATATTGCAATCACTTGATTATCAAAATATAAAGTTGGGCGTGATCAAATTTTGGCGTAACTATTAGCATATTTAGGTTAATGTAGGACAACCAAATTGTTTTGGTCTAATTTAACGGTAAATTGGACAAGCTATTTGTGTAAATTAGATTCCTTTGATCTTGATTTAGTTTTGTGACATTGCCCGAGGAACTTATTCATATAGTGGATAGAACCTTAGGAGAATCATACCCAAAAGCTAGCTATTAAGGTGGTAGAGTCCAGAATTATATAAGGTTCAAGTCAGTTCTCCATTGAACTAACATGGAACTCAAGCCATACTCCTTGCAATAAGATCATAATAAACCACCACATACCATATCTGTCGATTTCAACAACGGTGTGCTAGACATTGCTAGTCCCCGCCGAACACTGTCATACTAGTGTCACCATCTCAAACATGTGGGAACCCAGGATGATTAGTTGCTCTGATACCACTAATACAATTTTAGGAGAATCACACTTCAAAAGCTAGCTATTGAGGTGGGAGAGCTCGGGGTTATATATATAAGCCCCGCATCAGTTCCCCACTTAACGGACGAGGGACTCAAGTCCCATTCCTTGCAATAATATCATAAAAGAACTTTGGAGCATTCATTTGGACTCAAATAATTAATACTAACACAATCTTTAGTGCCAAGAATGTGTTACCTTGAATGCTTCACTGAGTTTTTTCTTTGTTACATACCCCTCTGCTAGAGTTTTCAACACGACAATTCTCCAGTCCTAAATTCTTGAAAACGAGTTTGCTTGTCGACTTTTATTGCTTAATGGTTAGGTTTTGCATCTTGACTAGTTCTCACAGGTAGTTCCTCTTTGTTTGACATCTTGTCTTAATGTGCGAAATTGCGCTTATTTCTCTGTAGATCCTATTGTTAACACTTTGTTCTGATCAAGGATAATGCTGGCTTGGAATTATATCTTGAAACACATCCATGATGTTTGAGACAAGAAAATGGAAGTTGTATTTACTAAACTTTGGAGGAAAGGTGACCGTCATGCCTAGTGGTAGAGTCAGGAATTCAAATTAGGGGATTCAGAAAGAAATATTTGTTATGCCAGGAGACAAGGGGATTCAACAATTTATATGTGTGCAACACAAAATTATTTACTCTATTTCCATAGTATAATATTTTAACACGCGGGTTCAGTTGGATCCTCTTGCACCACTCTGTCTCCGTCTCTAGTCATGCCAGTGGAGATAATTGTTCTTGATTACACGTGTGTCAAACACTCCTCTTGGAAGCTCCATTGCATGTTTTCATGGAACAATTTGCATTCGGGTGAAGCTTTTGTTCATCATAAAGGTTATTACTTGTAGTGATTATTGATAAGAAGATGATTAATACTCTCAACTTGCTATAACAGTCGATTACACTAGTGGCATTTAAATTTTCTTAATAGATATATCTTATATCTTATTGCTAATCATTTGTTGCTACAAAGAGCCACCAGTTCTTCCGCCACACAATCTATCTCTTCATCCCCTTTTGCGTTCATCATCTCACTCAATTCCTTAGCTTTCTTCCTCACAGCGTCCTCGCTTTCCTCTACTACCACCTTCCTTATCACCTTTGCAATTCCCACTCCAATATATTCCACAAGCCTAGTATTCAATGGTTGGTCAATGTGCATAGGCATGGAAATTATTGGCATACCAAACTTCATACTTTCTATGAAAGAACTTCATCCACAGTGACTCACAAATCCACCTATCGATGGATGTTGAAGAATTGTCGCTTCACGAGCCCATTCTTCCATAATCATTCCCCTTTCTTCTACCCTTTCAAGATACCCTTCTGGTAATGCATCTTGCATTCCAATTTTTTCGCCGTGTGGAAACCTGATGACCAAAATGAAGTTCACTTTGCTAAGTTCTAGCCCTTGAACTACTTCAAGTATTTCCTCCTTGGATAGAAAAAACTCACTTCCAAATGAAACAAACACAGTTGAACTTTTTTCTTTCTTGTCAAGCCATTGCTTGATCTCCTCGTGATCATCTTGATCAATGGATTGTTGAACTAGCGAACCAAGGGGGACTATTTTCTTGGAAGCAAAATTTGAAAGATAATCCATATATTTTGCTTCAAAATTTCTGTAAGCTTTCACCAGAATAATTCACGTGATTGCTTAAAAGCCTCACTGAATGGGAGCTTCTGACCCGGTGTTTCATCAATATTTTTCTTTAATGAAAGCATTTCATATTCGCGTAGATAAATTTCAGGAAACGGGAACATCTCTCGTGTGGACGACCCATACTACGCTAAACGTGATGAATACAACAGCTGGAATGTTCAGAGAAGAAGCAAAATCAGCAGCCCATGTCTGATTGTAGTCATAAATGACTAAGTCTGGATTTAGAGCTAATTGTAATATGTCAGAAAATTTTGGAGCAGCCTTTTCGAAAGCTTCTTTGAGGGTGCCCATGAGATGGGATGGAAGGCCATGTTAGGATCGATTTGCGTGTACACACACTAAATTTATGAAGAGGATGAAGAAAACTAGAGAGAAAGTTCTTGAGGAGAGAAAGATAAGTGAGAATGAATTACGTGATAATACCCCGAGAGTAAACTCCACGATGGAGGGGCTATTTATATTAATGACTCAGAGTATGTACAGTTACATAGAGAAATGAGAATAAAAGATACAACCTAAAATTTGGGTTGAACTGCGTGAACATTAATACATAACAGTACGTCACATATTAATCAGGCTCCACAACCTAACAGGCCATTTGTGGTGTGATAATGTGGAGGAAGATTTGGCAAAGATGGAATATGAAGCTCAACTAATTCTATTGACTGAGAATACTTCTCTATGTCCCTTTTCTTGATGGAGTACTTGAGATTTGCGGGAGTAGAACATATGTAAATGTGGAAGTTTCTATTTGCGAGTTTTTTGACTAACTCTAGATATGGACTTGTGTGACCATGTGCTAGCCATGGAAACATGAGTACACTAATGGTTTTCTTCTTTGCCTCCATTAATGATCACTTAGATTTCTCTCTCTCTCTCTTGTTTTCTCTATGTATAATGGATCTAGTAAGTGCGATTATTAATCAATTTATAGTAGTTATTTGTTGAACTTAGGTTGTGTGACACCCTTAACAAATGCCGGGCTGATGAAGGCGGGTCAAGAAGGTCTGATATGCTTCTAGGATAACAGATTTTTAAAGATCACGAGGTGCACACAACTTACTGCAAGAATCCATATCGGAATGAAAGAGAAAAGTGAATAGCTCAAGTTCACATGGTACGCATACATTTGAGTTCGATGATAGCGTAGCCCAAAAGAAAAATTCATTCGTCTTCACATGGTACGCACACTTTTGGGTTTGATATAATTGTGTAGTCTAAAACGGATAATATATGTCATGGCTTAGATCGTGATAAATTTGGTATCATAGTCTTAATTTCCTTAGTACAGTGTGGGGAACTTCAATGAGGGCGTTGAGTCCTTGAGGAGGTCTATGTGATGCCCCTGACAGAGGGCGGGCTAATGAAGACGGATCAAGCAAGGACTGGCAAGCTTTTAGGCTAAGAAGCTACTAAAGATCATGAGATGCACATGACATCTGCGGAGAATCCCAATAGGAATGGAGAAAGGAATGAAGTGGAAAGCTTAAGACACAGCTAAAGTTCACATGGTACACGTTTTGGGGCTTGATGATAGCGTAGCCCTGAAGGAGAGCCTAGACTAATTGGTAAAGTTGTGCTATGTGACTAGAAGGTCACAGGTTCAAGCATTGAAAATAGTCTCTAACAGAAATGCAAGGTAAGGTTGCGTACATAGACCTTTGTGGTTGGACCCTTTTTGAACCCTGCGCATAACGGAGGCTTTAGAGCACAAAACTGCATTTTTTTCTTTAATGATATTGTTGCTTTAAATGAAAATTTGTTCGGGCCTAAGCCTATGCCTTAAATGGATAACATGTGTCATGGTTTTGGGTCGTGAAAAATATGATTTCAAGTCGTACACATGTCACCTTAGGCAAAACCTATATTGGAACAGGAGAGGAAGTGAAGATTCTTATGAGGCATAAATGAACGGGTTGGACTGAAATTGAAAATATTAAAATATTTTAAAAATTTTCTTTTTGTAGAAAAAAAATTAGATAATTTCTTTTTTGGAGGGAGAGGGGGAGTGCAGGGTGCAGTGGGGGTAGGAGGGTGAGATGGGTAATGTTCGGGGTAAGAAAACAATTTTTAAATAAATTTTGTGAAAAAAATTTAGTTACCACTTGTTTGCTCCTCTTTCATTAAGGAAAGCATTTTCCTTATTAGATAGGTTGGAATGAAAATTGAACTGACTTCAGTTGATCTTCTTAAAATAAATTGAGGCTTAATGGATTGAAATTAAACCCAATTTAAGTAACTTACATAAATTCCTAAATGTTTAAGTGTTATAACATTTTATTTCAATAATTTATTAAATTACATTATATCTCAGATTTTTAAATTTGTGATATATATGTTATAACGTGATACATATAATTAGTGATATATTTAAAAAAAAAAAAGATTTTTATTTTAGGAAGTAACGGATTCAATTATTACAAAAAGTAAAATTAGGCACAAATCGTGAAAATGATAAATCTGGTTCCAGATGTATCACAATGATAAATCTGGTTCCAGATGTATCACAATGATACATCTGGTTCCAGATGTATCACAATGATACATTTCGTAAAATTACTCATTAATCATTAAAAATTTAATATCACACCAAAATAAATAATTTACATATGTCGAACATATGTTAAATGTATCAAATATTTATAAATAATTTAAAGTTAAATATTTGTTAAATTACATCATATCCTGGATTTTTAAATTTGTGATACATATATTATAACGTGATACATATAATTAGTGATACATTTAAAACAAAAAAAAATTATCTTAGAAAATAACGGATTCAATTATTACGGGGAGTAAAATTAGACACAAATTGTGAAAATGATAAATCTGGTTCCAGATGTATCATAATGATGCATCTGGTTCCAGATGTATCACAATAATACATTTCGTAAAATTACTCACTAATCATTAACAATTTAATATCACACCAAAATAAATAATTTACATTTGTTAAACATAGGTTAAATGTATCAAATATTTATAAATAAACATATGTTAAAGTTGTATCAATAGATGATAATTTGGGAGAGATTTTAGGGGATGAAATATTTGAAAAAATAAATCTTCAAAAATAAATAGATTGCATGCATTAATTGTAGAGTAAAAGTGGGGTGAAAGTTTTATTCATATGTATCAAGAGTAAATTTTATTCATATGTATCAAGAATAAAATAGAAAATTTGAAATTTTAAGTAATTATTTAAAAAGTAGGGGATTTGGGGTAACAAAGTCTCTTAGGTTGTTTTGTGTAACTTATCCTTATAAATTATCATGAGCCCAACCCATAAATATTGAGTTGAGTTGGACAAGTTCACTTAATTTTGACTCACTCTGACACCCTAGGCACAACTAAAGTTTGTATTATTGCAATGGGGCTGCTGCCCTCTAGGATGAATCTCTTGTGCACTCAGCTTCGTGCCCATTGATTGCACCAATTATGCGGGGCATATAAAAGTTGCAAATTTGATTTGATAACAAAGACTAAAGTGTTACTTTTTGTGTTGTTTTTTTCTGATGGGATTAACTGTTATTTACAGTCACTTCAACTCAATTTACAATTGCCTTCTATCTATTGACATTGACAAGGTTTTCTTTGGTATTTTTTGGCATAAGATTTCTCCAACTTTGGCCCCTTTTTCAGAAAGTCGTATGCAAAAATTCACTTGGCAAAGTATAAGAGGAATCTCATACAAAGTATTGTCTGCCACATAATAGACATGTCTCGTACGAAATAAAATTTTCCATATTGTTGCCAAGAGTTTTAAGTTATAAGCATAGTTGTTTATTATATGTAATTTTACATCATCAGATCACATTTATTTGTTATAGTAAATAATATATCTTGTTTCCAAAGTAAAAAAAGATCTCACATGTTATTTTAAAAAATTACCTGTAAGTATATATTGAATGATCATATTAACAAATTACTTACATGATAAATGTATATAACTTAAATTCTTCTTCCAATCACCATGGTATTGTAGGTCAATTAATAAGTCTCTCAACATCAGATTCAAATTTTTCTCTCTGTTGCAATTAGTTTGACACTTCAAACTCCAAAAATCTTGATGTTCACTATTAGCGTTGTCAGTTGTAATTTGATCTATTTCTTAGAAAAGAAGTTGCTTAAATTATTTGTTATTTTTCTCCCATGTCTTTTGCTTGTCAATAACCAACTAAAAGTGCTCTATATTTCTTTCATACTCATCCGATAACCATATGAATTTTTTAACTTGCTCTGGCCATGAAAAGTATATGTATTCATACTATACGTCACTCAATTTATTTTTGAAAATGAGTTCGGTTTTTAACTTTTATTGCTTAATTGTTTGGTTTCTCTTTGTTTGATATCATGTCTAATGCATGAAATTGTGCTTATTTCTCTGTGGATCCTGTGATGTTGACACTCTGTGTTGATGAAAGATAATACTAGCTTGGAATTACGTCTTGAAACACATCGATGATAATTGAAACTGCTAATTATGTCTTCAATTTTTCCTTGTATATTTTAGGAAACTTATAATTCCTATTGGTTTAGGAGATCCATTGTCCTAATAGATTTGGGAAAGAAAAATATTTTCCTTGTAAGTTTGGGACTATTTGAGATCTTTATATAGGGGATGTTGATGGGAATTCTAAAGCATTGTACATTTTTTCTTTTTCTTTTTTCATAGTGGAAAACTTACTTCGCTTTTGCTAGGAGGATTAGGCCTAGCCGAACCTCGTTAAATCCTTGAGTTATTTTTCTTGTTTGTGGTTGTGTGCTAGTTAACCCACGATTTTTTTGCAATAATTGATATTACAGCAAGGTTGGGATTTCTACACATAATCAAAGGATAAGATGTTTCCATCATCTTCAACAAATTATGAAATAGAGAAATTCGATAGGGATTGAGTTTCAGTCTATGGAAGATTAGAATGAGATGGTCTTTGGTGTTACAAGGGTTACAAAAGATAATTGATGAAACTTTTTCAGAAGAATTGAAAGAATCAGGAAAGGCAAACTTGAAGGAAAGGGTTTTGAGCGCGATCTTCATGAGCGTTACAAATAACTTTCTTAGAGAAATTGCTAAAGAGGAATCTACAACAACGATATGGAAGAAGTTGGAAGATTTATATTCTAGAAAATTGCAGACAAACCGCCTCTACTTGAAAAAGAGGTTGTACAATCTTCATATGAATGAAGGTACACGATTAAAACTCACCTTGATGAGTTTAATTCAATTATAATAGACTTGAAGAACGTAGATATCAAAATCGACAATGAGGATTGATGATGTTGTGTTCTTTACTATCATCTTATGATACTTTTGTTGATACATTGCTATATGAGAAAGACAGTATTTCACTAGATGATGTTAGTAATGAGCTAAAACCTAAGAGTTAAGAAGACTTTTCTAGTAGTAGAGCTTTGGGAGTAGGCCTCGTGAGTAGGGGAAAGACACAACAAAAAGACTTTAATAGGAAAAAGTATATCCCCAAATCAAAGTCTAGAGAAATGAAGCAGAAGTGCTAAGAGCGTAGGGAGCAAGGTCACTACAAAAGAGATTGTCCTAAACTAATGGAGAAACAAGAAAAGCAAAAAGTTGATTACTCAACAAATATTGACTCTAATGATAATGACTATGCAGGAAAAGTTTGTGCCCTAACCTTTAATCATATGAACAATTTCTGGGTTCTTGATTCTGGTGTAAATTTTCATATGTGTCCATAGAAGAATTAGTTTGCAAATAAGAAAACAAGTGGGACTGTCTACCTAAGTGATGATACTCCACTAGAGGTAGAGGAATTGGTAACATCAAATTGAGAGTGTTCGATAGTATTATCAGAAATATAGAGTGTTGGCATGTTCCTTGAATTAAGAAGAATTTGATTTCTCTTTCGACTTTGAATGATCAAGGGTATACATTTCACTCAGAGAATGAAATGCTTAATGTGTGTAAAGACGTCATGGTATTCATGAAAGGCAAGTTTCATTCTACACTGTATTATCTTCAAATGGGTGTAGTTGAAGGAGAAGCAATTGTAGCTTCTGAGAAGAGTGATTTGAATTAGTCTCAATTATTTCACTTGCGACTTGGTAATATAAGTGACTAGGGATTGTCTTCGTTGAATAAGAAAAATTTGTTAGATGATTACAAAATCAAGCTTTGAATTTTTGTGACCACTGCGTGTTTTCTTCATGCGTGAAGTTCAGCAAGAAGGCAGAGCACTAGGCCAAAGACAAGTTAGATTATATACATTCAGACTTGTGGAGTCTAAATAGATTTTTCTTCAAAAGTGGTGCTAAGTACTTTATGGCTTTGATTGACGATTAATCAAGAATGATTTGGATATATTTTCTGAAAACAAAAGATAGGGCATTTCTAACATTTGTCAAATAGAAGACGATAATTGAGAACCAGATTGAAAGATAAGATACGCATCTTTCGAAAAACAATGGATTAAATTTTTATAACTTAGTTCAATAATTTTTGTACCATAGCGGGCATAGTGAAATACCATATTTGTTTCATAACACCAAAATAAAATGATACTGCAGAACATATGAACAACATACATTGTGATAGGGCACAAAGTATGCTTTCACATTCACGTGTTAGCAAGAATTTTTAGGCTGAAGTAATCAATACAACTAGTTATTTGGTCAATAGATCTCCATCCATATTTATTAAGTTTAAAACTTCTTTTAGGTTTGGTCCGATTCCCCAATTGAGTAGTCAAATTTGAGGATATTTGATTATCCGGCTTATGCTTATGTGAGGAATGAAAAATTTAAGCCAATGGAAAGGAAGTGCATATTTTTAGGATATGCAACTGAAGTGAAAGGTTATAGGTTGTGGTGCACATATCAGGAGACTCCAGGGTTAATTATTAGTAGGAATGTGACATTTAATGAATCTGCCTTACTGGATAGTCAAAAGAAGAAGACAATAGCAAAAACAAATCATGGTATTAGTGACCACATAGAGGTAGAAATTGAATCTCCACTAGCTCAGCTCAGTAGTTCAGAATTAGAAGTGGTGCAAAATATTAATCAAGGTGATAATGTTGATGCAACCTACATAACAACAATCACATAGTATTACAACAGGCAAAAAGAATAGAATGATCAACCGATTAACAGGTTTGCAAATGTAGTTAATGAAAATTTTCTTAGATATGCTAATTGTGCGGAATTTTCTTTGTCAGTCGCAAAGACCATTGACTTGCTTGAGTCTAATAGATATAAAGGAGCTACTTTTATTTTAGAAGCAGATCGATGGATTGGTGCTATTGGTGAAGAGATTGAGTTACTTTACAAGAATCGAACATAGAAGTTTGGTTCATTGCCAATTAGACAAAAGTTAGTAGGCTGCAAAAAGGATATTGATGTGAAGAAAGTGTCTACACATGATAATACAAAAGATATGATGACCAATACAGTCCTAAGCAATAAGTTTAGGCATTGCCCAGACTTGATTGGTGTGTGCAGTACTCAATGAGCCCTCTCAAGGGCTGAAAGTAAGGTAGAGGGACGTTGTTCCTATTATGAAGGAAATTCAAGCCAACAGAAAGATTTATTAATTATGTCTTGAATTTTTTTCTTGTATATTTTTGAAAATTCATAATCCCTATTGATTTAGGAGACCCATTGTCCTAATAGATTTGAAAAAAGAAACTATAGTTCTTGAGGATTGGGAGAACCTTTTTCTATTAGGTTTGCGATTATTTGGAATCTATATATACCAGGTGTAGTTGGAGATTCTAAACTATTGTGCACTATTTTTTTTCATATTAAAAAACTCTCTCAACTTTTTTTTGGAGGATTAGGTCTAGCTAACTGAGCCTCATTAAATCCTTGAGTTATTTTTCTCCTCTATTTTCTTTCTTTATGATCGTGTGCTTGTTAACCCACGATATTTTCAAATAGAGACAAAGAAATGACAGTCAAACTTGCTAAATATTGGATAAAAATTGACCGTCATGCCCAGTGACGAAATTAGGAATATAAACAAGAGGTTTTCAAAAAGAAACATTCCTTTAATGCCAAGGGATATGACGAGTCACCAAATTTTACATACACAATAAATAAATAAATAAATTTTATTTGCATAGTATAATAATTTAGCAAATGGGTTTAGTTGGACCCTCTTGCACCCCTCTGTTTCAGTCCCTAGTCATGTCAGTGGAGATAATTGTTTCTGATTTTGTTTCTTAATTACATGTGTGACTAGGAAACTCTTCAGAAGCTCCATGCACGTTTTATTTGGATGCAATTTAGATTCTAATGAAGCTTTTGTTCATCTTAAAGTGGTGTTGGTGTAATACATCATAATTATATTAAATTACAGTTGAAATAAAAATAAATAAAAAAATAAATAAATAAGTATTCAGGCTGAGGCATGAACATTTTGCTCTTTTTAAGAAGATTTAAACTCAATGCCGCATAATTTACATCAATCCAACAGTATTAATTCTAGATTTATCCACTCCCAAAAAATAATAACCCATCAATGATGTACAACTCACGAAACTCCTGTTAATTTGAAGAGAACAAACCTCCATCATAAAAATACCTTTCTTCAACATATAATTACTTTATTTTCTATTGTGAATATAGTTAAAAAGACTTAAATTATTTTCTGTCTCAACTGATTCTTTCACTAATATAATTACTCTTTTTCACTAATATAATTAGTCTTCTTTTATAGTGAATATAATTGAATACTTAGAATATTTTCTATCTTAATAACTCTCTATTTACAACTAGACATAATAATATTTTTCCACGCTGATCATCTTTTTCTTATTCTTTAATAAAGGAAGAAATACCGCTACTTATAGATGAGGAATTCTGTTGAGAAACAATAATAAATTTAAATATCAATTGTGAAATTCAATATAAATAAACTACAATAATAATAATATTTTTATATAGTAGTATCAATAAGTTACAGTAATAATAAGAAGGAGAAGAAGAACAACAACAATAGGTAATTAAATTAATTAAAAACCAGCAATTTTAACTTTAAAAAGAGAAAAGAATAATAAAGATTGATTGAATTAAAAATAAGACAAATTTAAATAAAGAGGCATATGTATAATACGTGAGCGGCAGAAAGTGATACTGAAATTGTGTAGGAGATGTCTTGTTTTACTATGAGGAGTATGTCTTGTTTAACTATGAGGAGTAGTAATTTATATAGGGTGAAGTGGCGGTGAAAACAATGAAAAGTTTTGTAACATAAAAGTTACACATGATTTCTTTTTTGAGTAAGCCAATACTTAGCCACCAAGTATACTTGGACATCAAGTCCACATTGCTAGGCCGCCATGGGATGACAAGTGGCTAATAGAGTCCACAAAATTATTTACTTTATCTCAAATAAATGAACACATTTAACAATAAAAATATTTGATAATTTATTTTAAAATATCTTACGATTTCTCATATATTTTAAAATAATTTATAAGTAAATGAGTTTAACTTGCTGAATTATATGAACAAAATATAATAAATTTGGTGTTTTTTAGATTACAAATCAAACTTAGACCAATAAAGTTAACTTACAGAATTATCGATGAAATATAATATTTCTATGAACTGAATAACTTTTGTTGTAAGTTAGAGACTTTATCAATCATATTTTGACCATAATTTTGTTGTTCAACGTGGTTTTGCGCCAATGGGCCATGCGTGTGCCTGGTTATTCATGAAGCTCTAAAGACTAAGCCAAAGTCTCATAGGAATGACCTCATTCCACTTCTCATATAAGTGAATTCATCAAGTGTATATTACTTTAAATACACCATCCGTAAGGACTATGAATTAATTAAGAGTTACTAACTCATCCTCCAATTTTAGTAGCAGCTCAAGCACTCTAAATAAGTATGCAGTGTCAATATCGACTTGTTATAATCCATATAAACCTACTTCATGAAATCTCCAATCACATAGGTTGGGTTACCACCTCTATTGACAATCATACTGGCCTTAATTCTATCTTTTTTCAGTTTTGAACAATTAATTTTCTTCCCACAGGCGTCAATGAAGCGACCGAATTCAATTTTAACGTCACATAATCAATAGATATTATTCCATCTCCCAGCAACTGCTTAACAACTTCATGCCTCAATTTCATATGTATACTCTTACAATTGTAAGATTTATTCTTCGCAATAGCAATTGTGGCTTGACAATCACCATGTATATACACAGAAGGCACCAGATTATCCTTTTTAAAAGGGATATTAGACAACAGATCATACTTTTTCAGAGGGATATTAGGAAACAGATCATCTTTTTTAAAAGGGATATTCGCTAAGAAATTTCTTAGCTATTCAATCTCAGTACTAGCTAACTCCAGAGCCAGGTTCTGATTCCATAGTTGATCTTGCAATAATTGTCTGCGTAGCTAATCTCTACGATACTACACCCCCACTAAAGGTGAATAGATAATCACTAGTAAATTTTATCTCATTTGAATCAGAGATTCAATTTGCATCACAATATCCTTCTAAAGTAGAAGAAAATCCACTATACAGGATATCATAATTCACGATTTCTCTCAAATATTTCATCAATCTCATTAACGTGGATCAATATTCTTTGTTGGAATTATGAGTATATCTACTCACTCTATACACAACATAAGCTATATCAGGCCTAGTAAAATTCATCAAATGCATTAAACTCCCAATAATCTGTGCATATTTAGACTGAGCAACTGGATCACCATTATTTTTTTCAATTTAGAGTTAACATCATAAGGAGTGGCTACAGGAGTTACCTATCAAAATTCAAACTTCTTAAGAAGTATTTCAATATAATTTTTATGTGAAAACATTATACCATCATCACTCCTTATAACTTCAACTCTCAATATCATATTTACTTCACCCAGATCTTTCATGTTAGAGTTAGTAGACAAAAGTAATGTAACACTCTGAAAACTTTAGAACTTTCATGCATCCAACGCTGTGTAAATGAAAGTACATATGGAAGAAAACTTTATGTCCTTGCATTATTATAAGTTATTTATACATGTATTAAGTCCTTAAGTAACTCCAAACTCTTGGCCAAGTTGAAACCTCCTTACCTGTTGATTTCTCATGATGTGTCTTGCTAAAGTCAACTTCAATTAAGTATAACTCCTAGATTATATAGTATTTTTTATTTCAAGACCCACCAAATGATAAATAATTAAATTCTATTTTCAAGGCATCCAGATTCTTCTTAATCCGATATCAGAGTAAAAATTATGGCCATATTATTAAAGCCCTGTCAAGTTGTCTACCTACTTACGACCCTCAACCTGTTATCCGTAAGTACCACTTATCGGGGCCATAAGAGGGTCCGTAAGTGGATCCTAAGAGATGAAAAAAGTCTGATACTTACAACCCTACTTACAGGCCGTAAGTTGGGGGTCGTAAGTAGGTTTCGAGAATTGAAAAAAGGTTTGATACCTATGACTCTACTTACGGATCATAGGTACTACTTACGGGGGGAATAAGTGTGGTCGTGGGAACTTACTTCTGAGAAATTATTTTGGATAATCTTAGGGGTATTTTGGTTATCTTCCTTATGAAGTCCAACTCTTATATTCTTAAACCCATTTTTGAACACCGAATTACAATTATTCTAAAAAAGAAAACATCAGTAACTCCTCCTTCTCCCCTAAAATATTCTTAGAGGTAAGAACACCTAGGGTTCCAGGTTCAAAGCTCTGATTCAAGCTCTATTCATCTAAAAAGAAATTTTGAACACTCCCTACGTCTATTATTTTTATAAATTATAGATTTTAACTATGTTTGTGTATGCTTAAATTGGTGATTTAAATCTAGGATTGAGGAGATTGTTGTGAAAAAATTATATTGATTTCTCTTCTTGTTTTATGAATTTTCTAAGCATTATTAATGGGTTTTGAGATGTAATATGTTCTATAAAAATTGTGAAATTGTTAACATGGATTCACATCCTTTAACGATTTTCCAAGATGAAAATATGACCCTCAATCCACTTCTAAAACTTAATTTTTCTTCATGAAAATTATATTTTCTTACACCATCTTTTGAATAAGGTATAAGACAAAAGAATGAAAGACTAGTGACTTTATGAAAACACTTGGGTTTCATGTTTCTGAACTTTAATGACAAATTTTAGAGTCTAAAACATTATATGAAAATGGTTTGGCATGTTATGAATGACTTGTAAGTCTTGATATGACGATACCAACATAGAAATTCCTGAATAAAAGACACCATGGATAATAATGTGTTTAATTGTACCTTAAAAATTATGTAGCTTCACCGTGAAGGCGTATATCCTCGTGACCAACACCCAAAACCTATGTTTTACCGACATTGAGATGTCGCACCTTAATTGGACGACGAATAATTTCCTTAATATGAGGATAACATAGCGACAATATATTGGTAATTTTAGCTTAATCTTAGTACATGCAACAAATATGGACTGAGGCCCTGCGATTGGGAAGTACCAAACCCGTATAGCTTGTGGGTTACTGGATGACAATGAAAAGCTACATAGTACAGGAGTAAGTTTTAAATGGCTAGGTCTTTATGTCCTATGTCCCCCATCCCCTACTTTTTTTAATTGTTATATTATTATTATTATTACTACAAATGCTTATATGAGTTATGACTTGCCTTATAAAATGTTTATTTCCCTTTTTCCTAGGTTGCATGCTATTACTCGTCATACTGACCATCTTCGGATGTTGCATCATTTCATAATATTGGTCCGGAGGCACTCTCCCCTAATTCCGTGCAACACTAGGGTGTTCGTATTCTCGCATGGACAGTTATTGAAAAGTGGTAAGCCCTCTATCATTCAAAAGGCAATGTTACTTTTCATTTATATTCCTGTTCCAGTATTTTATGTTTTTAATGGTAAAGTCGGGGGTCATGTTCCGACATAGGAGTTATTCTTAAAGTTAGAGGCTTTGTAGACAGGTGTTCAGTAATTGTTAGAATTTGATTTTTAAGACATGGATGTTTCTTTATTAAAATGTTCAACCTCTTTTTTTATGTTTTTATTTCCGCAACTTTAAATATGACTACGTTTATGATATAATGCTAAGGGCCACTCAGGTCTTTATTGGTTTGGGATACCCGTCACGGCCAGGGCTCCGATTCAGATCGTCACAAACTTGGTATGAGAGCACAGTTTAGGGTTTAAGGATATCTATAAGCCATGTCAAGTAGAGTTATTTTATTGGATGTGCGGCGCCCCACACTTATAATAGGGAGGCTATGATGCATTCAGGAATGTTCCCCTTTCTCCATGTACTAGTTCGTGCTAGAGAGTTTAGTCACAATAAATTCTTCTAACTCCTGACTTTCCCGCATTTCAGATCATGCCTTCCCAAAGATCTAATGGACAAAGGAAATCAGTTGTAGCCTCCATCCCTACATGGGAAAATGCTAAGGATGTTTGCCCTACACATGGGATGCAAACCTGCTATGGAGCCCCACCTTCTGATTTATCCACTCTTCTTGGGGTTTTCCTACCCCGACCAGTCCTTCCCGCTCTCCTAGGATTGGTACCACCCATATGCAACCTCCGCAAAGAGAGATTTCAAATGTTGAGTTCAAATAAACTATTTAAATGGTAGCTCAGATTGTATTATTACAGTCCCACCGGTCAGATAATGTTGGTCAGAGTAATGATTCTCCGGATGCTACTCGAGTTGGACAGTTTATATGGTTGAACCCCCTACCTTGACTGGATCCAAAGCTGAAGGGGACCCTCAAGAGTTTATTGATGAAATGAAAGATCTTTAGGGTGATACATGTTACGGATAATGAGGCGGTAGAGTTTGTGGATTATCAGCTAAAAGGGTGGACTATTGGTGGTATAATAAATGAGAGGCGATTAGGAGTGAAGATGCTAAACTTGCTGTTTGGAAGGAACTTTCTGATGCCTTTCTCGATCCCTTCTTTTCTCGGGAATTAAGAGAGGCCAAAGCTAAGGAGTTTGTAAATTTGAAGCAGGGCAAGATGAGTATTAAGGAGTATGCTATAAAGTTTATTCAGTTGTTTCGTTATTCTTCTGAGTTGGTGTTTAACATTAGGTCCAAAATGAAGAAATTTACTTTAGGCCTTTCTAGCAACTTGATACTAGAGAATAAGGGTGCTATGCTGAATAGTGACATAGACATATCTATGTTGGTGGTTTATTTATAACAAGTGGAAGATGAGAATAATATGTAGGCATAGGCAGAAGAGAGGTAGAGTAAAAAGGATAAACCTGCAGATCAGGATGCGAGTCAGCAGTGTTGTAGAAAATGGGGCAGGCAGTGGATCAATAAGAAATCCTAGGTAATTCTCATCCTTCATCTAGTGCTCCAGTTCCCAAACCTTTGGTTGATTAGCGATCTCAATCTAGAAATATACCTAGAGTGCAGGGTGCCCAGTAGTGTAGCTTAGTCAGCACCATTTTACCCTCATTGCCGCACTTGAGGGAAGCTTCATTATGGATTATATCATTTGGAAAGTAATTTGTGCTTTGTCTATGGTCAGCCAGGTCATAGACAGTGGGTCTTTCCTACAGTTAAGGGTGCTCACAGGACTAACAAAGCCCCTCTACCACTATTTTTTCTCCCGCTACAAAAGGTGCTACTTCAGGGACAAGGAATGGTCGAAATTATCTATATGTACTATCTACTCGCCAGGATTCTAAGGCATCTCCAAATATTTTCATGGGTATGTTATCGATTTTCTCTCATGATGTTTATGAATTGTTTGATCCTAATTCCACCCTATCCTATGTGGATTCTTAAATGGCTGTACACTTTAGTTTTAGTCCCAAAAATATTCCTGACCCATTCTCATTCTCTACCTCAGTGGCTAAGTCCATTGTTGCTGGTAGAGTCTATAGGGGATGTGTTGTGTCTGTATTTCATCGGGCCACTATGGTAGGCCTAATAAAGCTTGACATAGTGGATTTTGATGTAATCTTAAAAATGAATTAACTTTATTCATAATATGCTACCCTAGACTGTAGAAATAGAAAGGCCACCTTTAATTTTCCTAATCAACCAATGATAGAGTAGGAGGGTTCCCAAGCACCTAAGGGAAAGTTCATTTCTTATATTAAAGATCAAAAGTTGATATCTAAAAGGTTCCTATATCATTTGGTTTTAGTCAAGGATTCTGATTCTGAAAGTCCCTCCTTGTAGTTTGTTCCTGTGGTTAATGAGTTTTCCAAAGTCTTTCTCGATGACCTTTCATGAATTCCTCCTGATAGGGAGATAGACTTTGGGATTGATATTTTTCCCGATAATCATCCTATCTTCATTTCTCCAAATAGAATGGCTCCTGCAGAGTTAAAAGATGCTTTACAAAACCTTCTTGATAAGGGTTTTATCTAGGGTGCCCAGTAATTTTCATTCAAAAGAAAGATGGGTCCCTTCATATGTGCATAGACTACTGCCACCTGAATAAAGTCATCATAAAGAATAAGTACCTTCTTTCTAGAATTGATTATCTCTTCGACCAGCTTCAGGATGATAAGTGTTTTTCCAAAATAGATCTCCATTTGGGTTACCATTAGCTAAAGATTAGGAAAGCTGATATTCCTAAGACTACCTTTTGGACCCCTTATGGCCATTATGAATTCTTGGTAATGTCATTTGGATTGGCTAATGATTCTGCTACTTTCATGAACCTTATGAATAGGGTGTTTAGATAGTTTCTGGATTTGTTCATCGTAGTCTTTATCGATGATATTTTGGTATACTCCAAAAGTAAGAAAGATCATGTCAATCACCTCTGAATTGTGCTGCAGACCCTCAAGGTTAAAAAATTATATGCAAAATTTTCCAACTGTGAATTTTGGTTGAGTACTATGACTTTCCTTGGGCATGTTATTTTTGGTGAAAATATTAAAGTAGATCCCCAAAAAAATTGAGGCAATGAAGAAATTGCCTAGACCCATGACTCCAATTGACATTTGGAGCTTCTTGGGTCTGGCAGGCTACTATAGAAGATTTGTGGAAAGTTTCTCGTGTATAGCTGCTCTACTTACGAGATTGACTTAAAAGAAGGTAAATTTTCTATAGTCTTATGCTTGTGAGGGCAGTTTTGTGAAATTGGAGGATCGCTTAACTACTTCCCCTATCTTGACACTTCATAAAGGTACTGAGAAATTAGCTGGGTATTATGATGCATCCCGAGTGGGACTTGGTTGTGTTCTGATGTAGCATGGAAAGGTTATAGCTTATGATTCTAGAAAACTTAAGGAATATGATAGAAATTATCCGACTTATGGTCTTGAGTTAGCAGTTATGGTATTCACATTGAAAACTCGGCATCCCTATTTGTATGGAGTGCATGTTGATATCTACTCGGATCATAAGATCTTGCAATATGTATTCACCCAGAAAGAATTGAACCTCAGGTACAGGAGATGTCTTGAATTGAAAAAGAATTATGACATGAGTCTACACTACCACCCAAGTAAAACTAATGTTGTTGTTGATGCTCTTAGTAGGTTATCGATAGGGAGTATATCCCATGTTGAGGAAGAGAAGAGAGGTTTGGTGAAGGACATTTATTGACTAGAAATTTAGGAGTCCAAATTTTGGACTTCGAAGACAGAGATGTGATTTTTCATGAAGTGGCTACGTCATCTCTTGGGGATGAAGTGAAGTAGAAGCAGGTTCTCGATCCCATACTTATACAAATCAAGAAAGATGTGGGTCAACAGAAAATTATGGCTTTTATAATTAAGGGAGATAGTGTCTTAAGATATTAGGGGAGATTACGTGTTCCTGATGTAGATGGGATATGGGAAGGGATTTTGATGAAAGCTCATGTGTCCAGGTATACGGTTCATCCAGTTTAACAAAAATTTATTATGTTTGAACTATCAGTAGGTCAATATTGAACATTTGACACTGGGTGGCACCTTCAAAGAGATAGCCTTAACTATGTGGAAGTAGGAGATGATTAACGTGAATTTTGTTACCGGTCTTCCGCGGTCCTGAAACCAATATGATTCCATTTGGGTCATTATTGATAGAATGACCAAGTTCGCCCATTTTCTACCTGTGAGGACTAATTATTTGGGTAAAGATTATGCACAGTTATACATTCAGAAGATAATTCAATTGCATGTGGACCCAATGTCTATCATATCCTACCGAGGTACATAATTTTTTTCTTAGATTTGGTGGTCTTTTTAGAAGGGGTTTGGGACTTATGTAAACCTTAGCACCACTTTCCACCCTTAAATGCATAGGCAAGCAGAGCGTACTATTCAGTATTTAGAGGATATATTAAGGGCCTATATGATTGACTTTAAAGGTGGTTAGGTGGATCACTTGCCACTTATTGAGTTCGCCTACAACAATAGTTATCATTCCAGAATTCAAATGGCCCCTTTTAAGGCCCTTTATGGTAGAAGGTATAGGTCTTCAATTGATGGTAAGAGGTGCGTGAGACAAGATTTTTTGGGCCTGATCTTTTGCATCAAGTGATGGAAAAAGTCAAGGTTATTTGAGGAAGACTTAAGACCGCTCAAAATTGCCAAAAGTGTTGTGCGGATGTAAGACGGAAAGTGCTAGAATTTGAGGTTGGCGAGTGGATGTTCCTGAAAGTCTCTCCTATAAATAGAGTTATGAGGTTAGCAGATGTAAAAGCCTTTCCATAGTTCTATTGCCGAGCGAGGTTGGTCGAGGTATAAGTCCTACATTTTCTCTAAATCTATTTGATTTCATGCATCAGGTTCTTCTGTTTTCTTCATTACATCGAACTAAAATTTTCCTAAGTTCTCATTCGGGGACGAATGATCCCAAAGGGGGGCATAATGTAACACCTCAAAAACATTAGAACCTTCATGCGCCCAACATTGTGTAAATGCAAGTACATATGGAAACAAAATTCATGTCTTTGTATTATTGGAAGTGATTTATACATGTATTAAGGCCTCAAGTAACTCCAAACTCTTGACCAAGTCAAAACCTCCCTTACCTATTGATTTCTCATGACGTGTCTTGCTATAGTCAATTTCAAAAGAGTAAAAATCCTAGATTATATAGTGTCTTTGAGATCAAGACCCGCCAAGTGATATATAATTGAATTAGCTTTCCAAAAGATTCAGTTTCTCCTTAATCCGATGTTGGAGTAAAATATTATGGCCATTTTACTGAAGCCCTATCAAGCTGTCTATCTACTTACGACTTACGACCCCTAGACTACGGGTCGTAAGTACTACTTACGAGGGTCGTAAGTAGGTCCTAAGAGCTGAAAAAGGTCTGAAATCTACGACCCTACTTATAGGCCATAGGTACTACTTATGGGGGAGTGAGATCGTGGAGACTTATTTTTGGGAAATTATTTTGGGTAATCTTAGGAGTATTTTGGCCATTTTTCTTCTGAGATCCGACCCTTATATGCTTCAAAATCTTTTTAAACATTGAATTATGATCATTCTCAAAAATAAAACATCAGCAACTCTTTCTTCTCTCTCAAAACATTCTTAGAGGCAAGAACACCTAGGGTTCCAGGTTCAAAGCCTAGATTCAAGCTTTATTCATTAAAAAAGAAATGTTGAACACTCCCTACTTCTATTATTTTCATAAAGAATGGATTTTAACTATGTTTGTGTTTGTTTAAATTGGTGATTTGGATCTAGGATTGAAGAGATTGATGTGAAAAACTTTGTATTGATTTCTCTTCTTGTTTTATGGGTTTTCTAAGCATTATTAATGGATTTTGAGATGTAATATGTTCTATAAAAATGGTGCAATTGTTAATATGGATTCACGACCTTTAAGAATTTTGTAAGATGAAAATATAATCCACAATCCACTTCAAAAACTTTATTTTTCTTCATGGAAATTATGATTTCTTACATCGTCTTTTGAATAAGGTATGATACAAAAGAATGAAAGGCTAATGACTTAGGAAAACACTTGGGTTTTATGTTTATAAACTTTAAAAATGAATTTTGGAGTTTAAAATATTATATGAAAATGGTTTGGCATGTTATGAATGGCTTGCAAGCCTTGGTATGACGATATAAATATGAAAATATCTTAATAAAAGACTCCATAGATAATAATGTGTGTAAAAATATTTTAATTGGTCCTTAAAAAGAATTATGTAGCTTCACTGTGAAGGCATATGTCCTCGTGACCAATGCCTGAAACCTATATTTTGGGGACATAAGGATGGCGTACCTTAATTGGACAACGAATAATGTCCTTAACATGAGGATAATATGGTGGCTCTAATCTATTGGTGATTTTAGCCTAATATCAGTATGTGGGGTAAACATGGACTGAGGCTCTAGAGAGTACCGGACCAATATCACCCGTGGGTTATTGAATGAAGGTGAAAAGCTACATAATTCAGGAGTAAGTCTTAAATGGTTATGTCTTTATGTCCCATGTCCCCATTCCTATTTTTTTAAATTATTATTATTATTATTATTATTATTATTATTATTATTATTATTATTTTTTAAAATTCCAAGATGATCTTTACAATCAAAAATTTGTCATTCGAACAGATGCACAATCGGTTAAATTCATGTTTGATAAAGATTTTAAACATGATGCTTCTAAAATAATCTTTGCAAGATGGCAAGCTCAGCTAGCCCCTTTTGATTACGAAATTCAGTATAAAAGAGGTAGTGAAAATTCATTACCTGATTTTTTATCACGCGAATATTTAATATGACTTTCTATACCCGTTTTCTCTCTGAAAAAACAATTCTTGCAATTTTTCAAAGTCTTCCTTTACCTAAAGATATTCAGAAACTGATTTTAGAAATTCTTATTCATAAGCTTGTTCTAAATGACCTATGGTGGTTCCAACTAATACATGATGAATTATGGTGGTATACCACCTCTGAAAATGATATTGATATAAATGACTAATGTTTTCAGATACCATGAAACTCTTTCTACACTTCTTCTC
>NC_061122.1:19707734-19735252 GCF_002878395.1 Capsicum annuum | reverse complement strand
TTATTATTATTATTATTATTATTATTATTATTATTATTATTATTATTATTATTATTATTATTATTATTATTATTATTATTATTATTATTATTATTATTATTATTATTATTATTATTATTATTATTATTATTATTATTATTATTATTATTATTATTATTATTATTATTATTATTATTATTATTATTATTATTATTATTATTATTATTATGGATGCTTAAATGAGTTGTGACTTGCCATATAAAATGTTTATTTTCCTTTTCTCTGGGTTGCATGCCAATACTCGCCATATTTTCGTCCCAGGATGCTACTCATTTCATGATGTAGATCTGAAGACATTTTTTCATGATTTCGTGTAGCACTTGGGTGTTCATATTCTCGCTTGGAGAACTATTGAGAAGTGGTGAGTCCTCCATCATCCAGAAGGTTTTTCATTTATATTCCTGTTTGAGTATTTTATATTTTTTTATGGTATAATCGGGGGTCATGTCCCAACTTAGGAGTTATTCTTAAAGTTAGAGGCTTTGTAGACAGGTGTTGGGTAATTCTTTGACTTTGATTTTTAAGACATGGATATTTTCTTATTTAAATGTTGACTCCTTTTTTTATGATCTTATTTCCGCAACTTTAAATATGACTATACTTATGATATAATGCAAAGGGGTCATCACAGGCCTTCATAAATTTGGGATGCCCATCACGGTCAAGGCCCCAATTCGAATCGTAACAAGTAATTTGATACTTTTTATAATATTTAACCTTGTACAAAATATAAGCATGTCATCAACGTATAAGCAAATTATCACATAATCGTTGTCTACCACTTCAGTATAAACAAATTTATCCACTTCAATAGAAGAAAAATTATCTTTTATTAAGACTTGATCAAATTTCTCGTGCCATTATTTAGGAGCTTCTTTAAGATCATAAAGAGATTTAATTAATTTACAAACTTCATTTTCTTGTCCAGAAACTATGTATACTTCAGGTTGAACCATACAAATTTGTTCTTGTAGATCACCATTTAAGAAACCTATTTTTACATCCATTTGATGGATAGAAAGCTTATAAATTAATGCCAAAATAACTAATATTCAAAGAGAAGAAATTCTTGTCACCGGTGCAAATGTATCAAAATAATCAATATATTGAGCAAATCATTTAGCTACTAAACGAGCTTTATATTTATATAGAGATCCATCAGGATTATATATTTTTTTGAAAATTCATTTACAACCAATCTTGGAAATAGCCTCTGGCAGAAATGCAAGGTAAGGCTACGCATAATACACCCTTGTAGTGGCCGGGGCCCTTCCCCGGATACCGCGCATAGCGGTAGCTTTAGTGCATCGGACTTCCCTTCATTTACAACCCATAGGTTTTGCACCAGGATGTAAATCATTTAAAATTCATGCATTATTTTTCATGATAAAATAAATTTCTGCTTTTATCACCTCTTTCCAAAATCAGAAGAAGATATAACTTTAGAATAATTTGTTGGTTCATTATCCACAAGAAAAGTTTAGAAGTCATTTTCATACGAAAAATATTCTTTTCTATGCCTTTTACACCTCAGATCCTCAATATTAGAGGTGGATTCATTTTCTTTTTCAATAGGCGCATGAGATATTTTATCACAGAGTGAAAAAATATTTTCAAAGAATTCAATATAGCATGTCCTAATATAGCATGCCATAAAGAAATAGACTCGGTTAAATAGGCAGAAGCAGATATATTTTTAGAAATATCATCATGAGTGTTAAGAACAAATACACCATGATTACAAAGTTCATTCCCCTCAAAAAACATTATTTTTAATTCATATGACCTCATTGTTTTCAAAATTAACCTTAATTCTTACTTTTCCTAATAACGTCGCAGAAATTAAATTAATACTGATATTAGGAACAGGTAACACATTACTCAAATTCAAAATTTTATCAGATGTGAGTTTGAGAAGAACTTTGTCTTTTCGAAGAACTTGAGTAGTTCTCGAGGTCTCAAGATAAACAATTTCCTCTTCTTTCTCAACTTGAATGTATGACACAAAATTATTTTTATTTATACAAATGTGTCCAGTAGCATCAGAGTCTATCACCCATTTCTCACATTGGTCTCAATATTCATTTCTGAAATAACTATAAAAATTATAAGGAAAAGGGTCAAATATGCCATCAAATTATCAGAAATGACTCATTTATGTCATCCGTTAAAAGTTTGGCTTATTTATGCCATCGCCGTTAAAAACAAGTTCATCCATGCCATTACCTGTTAACGGTTGGTTTTCAAAAATAGCTTTGCCACGTGTTGTCTTACTAGATGTATACATCATTCATTAAAATTATGGAAAAGGATCAAATAGGCCATCGGACTATCAAAAATGACTCATTTATGCCATCCATTAAAATTTCAATAATTTTTCCTTAATTGAAAGAAAATAAGAGATGAAAATTTTGTAGGATTTTTATCGGATTTCACATCTTCTAAATGAACCTTTTAATTTTCATCGGGCTTGAATGTTATTTTAGTGAAGGCAACCTTTAATGAATTATTTTTTATTATTTTTTAAGGAAAAAATCTAAAAAGTATATGTATTTGTGATAGTGGTATATTAAGTTTTTTTTAACATCTAAAGTCTACATGTATCTTTTTAATTAGATGGCAGCATTTGGTTGGAGTACTAGTCCACATAGGAGTGATTTTCACGCATATGTGTTGTAAGATTGAAGTATTTTTTTGTTTAGCTTTTGTATAGTTAAAGGGCCTTCTTGTACATTGCCAAAATTAATATCTAAAATCTACGTGTATCTTTTTAATTCGGTGGCAGCATTTGGTTGGAGTATTAGTCCATGTAGGAGCGATTGAGTTTCACGCATATGTGTTGCAAGATTGAAGTGTTGTTTTATTCAGATTTTGTATAGTTAAAGGACTATTTGTACATTGACAAAGTTAAAGGTCATAGTTATAATTTGATTTCAAGTTAAAGGTCCTGTTTATGTATTATGCCTTTAAAAAATGCCTCAACATATATGTAACGCCCCAAGATCCCATCGTGAGGCGTCACACGGTGCTTAAGGCCACACGTAGCCTCAAGCTAACCCTTTAAGTCTGTCACTTATAGAACTCACTTTGACGATAGTCATGCTAAAATAAGGGAGAATATCACATTATTAACATACTTGAATGCAAAGAAATACTAGCCTGTACGATCAAAATACTGAAATTCTGTACATACTGATAATCTAGTCTGATGAAGCCTCTACTATACAAGACTAAGGAGCCATTGGGACAGATCCTCAACCGACTCGTACTAAACTGAAAAGAAGTAATCATCTGCTAACAAAACAAAAGTTAGGGACATAGGTCCTTGAACCATGAGGACTTACCAACTGCAGAAATGTAGATGAAGGTACTCGAAAATCACTGTCGCTGCTGAGACTGAGTACCTGAACCTACATCACGAGGAAATGTAGCAGACAAACAAGTATGTGAATCAATACTTGGGAATGTACTGAGTATATGGGGGTGTATGCAACATTTTTAAATAATATCATAAATGTATAAGAAAATCATGCATGCTGACGATAATGACTCTCTTCGCTTTAATTAACTAAATTGTATATCTCGTAAATCATCAATAGTAGCACATGCATTATAAACCTCATGAATCCATGTAATCAACTCAAAACTCTTTGAATCAAGACTTAGAGTGACTCGGTAACTCAAGAAACTTAAACTCTTATGAACTTGGGAGTTTCTTATAACCGACATAAATCATGTGAGCTTACATGGAGTCCAACGTCTTGCCCACGTTGGGGAGAGCTGTTATATCCTTACCATCGGAGTAGAACCTTAACTTTAGTAATCACTATCTCGGCCTTTGGTCCTTAATCTCAATCCTACGGTGGCACGTAGTTCTGGGGAAGTAGGATGCGCTAAACCCACACTTCCCGCTCGGTGCTAAATACTACTCCCAGACTTAAGCTCAGAACGCATTAGGAAATCCACCTGAATCAACTCAACGGTCTATCATAGAGACCAAAATTATAAATATCTCATCTGTAAATCATAACAATTGTGGATTCCTAACTCGACTCAAACTCAAACAATCTTTCTCAATATCAAATATACTTGCTCATTAAATCATATCAAATGTCAAAACTTCAGTAAAACAACAAAGAACTCATTCTTGACTCTTAAGCTCAAATATCAATATATTCAATAATCAAACTTCTCGTAGAAAAGCTTAAATCGTGACCCTTATCTTAAAAGCATTTGGAAATCATCAATTCATGGTAGCAATATATAACTCATAGCATAAATTCTTAATTTAAGAAATAGGATAATGAAATAGTCATGTATATCAAACTTGAACAACTCAAATCTTATAAATAATTAATAAAGTAGTTTGGGTGCAAACCCACTTTGAAAAATCATGAAATTTAATAGTAGAAATTAAATCTTAGGCACAAAAATGAAAGGAGTGTTCTTGTTCAAACCCCACATACCTTGGATTATGAATTTAAGTTGAAAAAACTTGATTGAAACTCTTTCTCGCACTTTTGAGTTAGGATTCTTGAAGCCTTTGACTTGGAGAGCTTGATTCTTGAACAAATTTGTGAAGTCTATGAAAGATTCTTGAATTTCTTGGAGAAGATTGGATTTTGGGTTAGAGAGAGACCCTAGTTTCTTGAATGTTCTTGGAAGAAAATTGGAGAGAAATGAAGTTCTCTCATCTATTTTGGATATATATAGAGGGCCAAAATGGGCGAAAAAGACCAAAATGCCCTTTTAAAAAAGACTTAAATTTTCAGATCGGGGAATGCGACGGTGCTGGGTGACGGTCCGTTTCTAGTCCAACATTCCGTCGGAACCCTCCGTCGCATCGATCCAGAGAAGGGTGTCACTGCCTCGGTTTGACGGTGCTGGGCGACGGTACGTCGATAGTCCGACGGTTCGTCGGACCCTACCGTCAGACCATTCCAGTGAGTTGGGTTTCTGCCTCATTTCGACGGCCCCGAGTGAAGGTATGTCGCTGGCGCAACGGTACGTCGGACCTCACCGTCGCACCTGTGCGTTTCGGACTGCTTTCTGTTTTTCTATAATTCGGCCATAACTTCTTACTCCGATCTCCGATTTTGATGAAACTGGTATCGATGGAAAGCTTATTCAATTCTCCACATGACAAAAAGTCGAAATTAGGAAAATACACATGGTTTAAACATCATTCACTTTGGAAGTCATTCTTATTCACTCAAAAGACGAATTTAGGCTTAAGGAACGATCGGGGTATTACAATATACTGGACCTATTTTGCAATGGTGATGGCATAAACGAGCCATACTTTTAGTGCATGGCGTAAATGAGTCATTTTTGATACTTCGATGGCATATTTGAGCCTTTTCTCTTTGTTTTAATTAAAGATGTGGACCTCTACTAAGACGACACGTGGCAAAGCTATTTTTAAAAAATTAACGTTAACTAGTAATGGTATGGATGAACCTGTTTTATAATGGCGATGGCATAAACGAGCCAAACTTTTAACGGATGGCATAAATGAGTCATTTCTGATAGTTCGATGGCATATTTGAGTCTTTTCCCATAATTATATCATTCATTTCAATCATATTTATTTTTAACTCATCGGAATTGTCATATGTTACATATATTTTCTTGCATTAAGATAGAAATGAAGAATTTATTATTAGCATTAGGTATATAATCAAGTTTATTTTTATACTTGTATTCTGCAGTACCATAATCTTCTAACAAAATGACCGAAATGAAAGTAGGCGGAGCAACATCAACATCCGTGTCATCAACAATTTTAGGACCAATATTATATGCCATAGTTTATTAGATTGTTGGGAAACTATAATAAATTTCAATATCAATTATGTCAATATAGATAAACTGCAACAATGATAATATTTTTTATATAGTAGTATCAACAAGTTACAGTATACCAGCACCACCAACAACAATATATCCAAAATTAAATATAATATTATATTAAATAAATAAGTATATAATATATAAATATATTTGAATCGTACTAGGCACTGTACTAAAAAACTATTTTCGCAATGTGAAATATTTTGTGAAGATTAAACAAACACTTCTTGATC
Source organism: Capsicum annuum (assembly GCF_002878395.1). NCBI lineage: Eukaryota > Viridiplantae > Streptophyta > Magnoliopsida > Solanales > Solanaceae > Capsicum > Capsicum annuum. Next base: position 19,729,127 of record NC_061122.1, on the reverse strand, counting down.
AGTTACAGAATATCCAAAATTAAATGAGTTTTCTCCAATTAATCAAAAAATATAGAAATCAATAAAATTAATTATTAACCATCAAATGTAACTTTACAAAAGAAAAAGAATAATAAAGATTGATCGAATTAAAAAGAAGACAATTAAATAAAGAGGCATATGTATAATACGGGAGAGGCAGAAAGTGATACTAGAATTATGTCGGAGATGTGTCTTTTTTTAATGTGAGGAGTAGTAATTTATAGAGGGTGATTCCGTGATGGAAACAATGAAAAGTTTTGTAACTTAAAAAGTTACACGTGATTCCTTTTTTTGAGTAAGCCAATACTTGGCCACCAAGTACAGACATCAAGTCCACATTATTAGGCCACCATCGATGACAAGTGGCTAAACAGAGTCCACAAAATCATTTACTTTATCCCAAATAAATTAACCCATTTAGTAGCCATTTGGTGATGAAAATTATTTTTTTTTTGAAATTGGAGTTGGAGTTAGAGTTGGAGTTGGAGTTGGAGTTGAAGTTAGAGTTGGAATTATGTTTAGCCATGTCTTTTTAAAAAAATGTTTTAGACTTTTGAAAAAAAATAAATTTAAATATAATTTTATACCCTCAACTTTTAAAAATTATCAAAATCACTCAACTACTAATTTACCTACTAATATACAACTTAGTGTTGAGAAAATAATTTATATATATCTTCAATTGATTAAATAATTAACAACAAATTAATTATTATGACTGTTATTCTTCTATAATTTGAATAAAAATATCACAAGCACAAGCTAAATAAGTTTATCTTACCATAATTGAATAAATAGAGAAAAAAATATATTTTGATAAATATGATTGATAGATATAAATATATTTTATATATTTTTAAATTTGTTGATGAAAATTATTAATTATTTTCACTTGATTATTTATTGAATTTGATCTTTTAAAAAAAATACGGAATTTAGTTAATAAGAAGGGTTTGTGTAAAAATTTAAAGATTGAGGTTATATGTGATAATAATGTAAGTTGGAATTGGAGTGGAAAAAGGGAAAAACAACAAAAAGTTGTTTTCCATTTTTGGAATTTAATTCCGAAATTGTTTTCCAAATTTTCATGCCAAACATCATAAATTTCAACTCCGAAAATTTTTTTTTGAAAAAAAGAGAAAATATCTATGGCCAAACGAGCCCTTAACAATAAAAATACTTAATAATTTACTTTAAAATATCTTACAAATTGATCCTTGTATTGAATAGAAAGAAGGTGCATATATAGTAAAGTTGGTCGATAAATGATCTGTTACAAAAAGTTAATGTCATGAGAGTTACAAGAAATTAATGGTCATATGAGTTACAAGACATAATAAGATAGATAATTGACAAATAAAATGTTACAAGTTACAAGAGTTAGCAAAGATATAATAACACCACTTTCTCTACTTTATGCCCATAAATTATCATGTAAATTAAGATTTTAATTTTAATATTAAAAAGCGTAATAGCACTAGCAATTGGTAATAAGAAGATTAATACTCTCAACTTACCATAACAGTTGAGTTACACTAGACTGGGATTTAAATCTTATTGCTAATCATTTTTTTCTACAAAGAGCCATCAGTTCTTCTGTCAGACCATCAATCTCTTCATCCCCTTTCGCGTTCATTTTCTCACTCAGTTCCTTAACTCTCTTCCTCACAGCGGCCTTTCCTCTACCACCACCTTCCTTATGGCCTTCGCAATTTCCTCGCTTTGTAACTTCCCATCTTTGTCCCTCGCTGCTTCCACTCCCACACCAGTATATTCCACAAGCCTAGCATTCAATGGTTGGTCAAGGTGCATTGGCATGGCAATTATTGGCACACCAAACTTCATACTTTCCATGAAAGAACTCCATCCACAGTGACTCACAAATCCACGGATCGATGGATGTTGAAGAACTTTTGCTTGAGAAGCCCATCCTTCCATAACCATTCCTCTTCCTCCTACCCTTTCAAGATACCCTTCCGGTAATGCATCTTGCATACTAATTTTTTCGCAATGTGGAAACCTGAGGACCCATATGAAGTTCACTTTGCTAAGCTCTAGAGCTTTAGCTACTTCATGGATTTCTTCCTTCGAAAGAAAATACTCACTCCCAAATGAAACAAAAATAGTTGAACTTTTTTCTTTCTTGTCAAGCCATTGCTTGATCTCCTCATGATCATCTTGATCAATGGATTGTTGAACTAGTGAACCAAGGGGGACTATTTTCTTGGAAACAATATTTTAAAGATAATCCATATATTTCCCTTCAAAATCTCTGTAAGCTTTCACCAGAATAATATCACGTGATCGCCTACGAGTGTCGCTTAATAGGAGCTTCTTACCCGGTGTTTCATCAATATCTTTCTTCAATGAAAGCATTTCATATTCGTGCAGGTAAATTTCAGGAAACGGGAACTTCTCTTCTGTGTTTCCAAACACGTGGACGGCCCAAGGAATGGCTGCTACACTAAAAATGATGAATACAACAACTAGATTGTTCAGAGAGGAAGCAAAATCAGCAGCCCATGGCTGATTGTAGTCATAAATGACTAAGTCTGGATTTAGAGTTAGTAATATTTCGGAAAATTTCGGAGCAGCCATTTCAAATTCTTTGAGGGTGCCCATTAGATGGGATGGGAGGCCATTTGTAGTGGGGTAATGTGGAGGAAGATTTGGCAAAGATGGAAGATGAAGCTCAACTAATTCTATTGACTGCGAATACTTCTCTAGGACACTTTTCTTGATGGAATACTTCAGGTTTATTGGAGTAGAACACATGTAAATGTGGAAGTTTCTATCTGCAAGACTTTTGGCTAGCTCTAGAAATAATGGACTTGTGTGACCATGGGCTAGCCATGGAAACATGAGTACCCAAATGGTTTTCCTCTTGGCTTCCATTAGTGACTAGATATCTCTCTCTCTCTCTTTCTCTTAATTTCTCTCTATATGATGGCTCTAGCAAGAATGACTATTAATCAATTTATAGTAGTTATTTGTTGAGCTTAGGTTTCACAATTTATAGTAGTTATTTATTGAACTTAGGTTGTGTAACGCCACTCGCAAAAGGTTGGTTGATGAGGGAGTATCAGGCAGGACTGATAGGCCTCTAGGCTAAGAAGTTGATGAAGATCATGAGGTTTACATGACACCTTAGGAGACTCCATATCAGAGTCGAAGATGAAAGAGAAAACCTTAAGACATAGCTAGCTCAAAGTTCACATGGTGCTTGCACTTTTGAGCTTGATGATCGTGTAGCCCAAAAGACAATGTTCAGGTCTAAGCTAAGCCTAAAGCCGATCATATGTTTCATCGGCTTGGTTTTGAAAAACATGGTATCAAAGTTAAACACTCCCTCAGTATGGTGTTGGGCAAACCTCAGGAAGGACATGACTCTAAGGAGGTCTATGTGATGCCATCGATGAAGGGGCACATAAGCAGGACTGGTAAACTTCTTACGATAGTTTTTGTGGAAAAAATTATTTTGCACGCAAGTATACGCGATCGTACTAGTAATATAGGATGTTGAGTTCAGATATCGTACACACAGAGACTTGTTGTATTTATTGTCTAGATTAAATTCTTATTTCAGCTATTCGAGAAACAAAACAATAGCCTCACAAATCACATGATAAGGCATTACTCATGTTCTACCTTAGCTTATTGATTGCACTAATTAATATTACGCAGTTACTTTCTTCGTTTCAAATTACTTGATCCACTTTCTATATTTATTTTTTTAAAATTATTTGTCCTACTTATAAAATCAAGATTATTTTAGACTATTTTTTTACAGTTTTATCCCTATTAAGTATCACACTTTTTAAAATTTTGAAATTAAGATTGTTGAATTTCAAAGTCATTAAATGTAAATGACCCCTCTTTTCCCTTTTAGTACTACTCCAAAGCCATTTCTGTTTAATGAATTTAATTTTTTTCAAACAAATTAGTTTTTGATTTCTACTCCATAATCATTGCTTAGTTATTAGGGTATAAATTAGGTAAGAAAAGTGAAAGTACACCTTCAATTGTACCAAATACAAAGAGTTCAAGTAATTTGAAACAAAATATTAAAGTGATTTGATAACAACGACATAATTGTACCAACAACTTGGGGTAAATCTCACGAATTGACCCAAATTTAGGTGACTTTCAAATTTTAGCCCCGAATAAAAAAAAATTAAAATAAACTTTACCTATTAACTAATATTTTTTCGGACAAAACTGCCCCTGACCAATGGAGTAAATTTCATAAATGATACTCATAATGAATAACAACTCCATATTTATATCTTTCGACTTTTATTTTTTTTTCTCTTTTTAATTTTACTTTGATTTTTAATTTTTTTTAATTTTTTTTTTCTCAACCCTTACTTTTTTTCTTTTTCCCCTTTCAACTTCTTTTTTTTCTTTTTATTTTACCTTGATTTTTTATTTTTTCTTTCCTCTTTTTTTGTTCTTTATAGTTTTTCTCGACCTTTGTTTTTCTTTACGCCTCTCAACGTCTACTTTTATAGAAAAAATATTTTTCTTTTATTTTTATTTTTTTCTTTCTTTAAAAAAAATTCTCGACCTTTATTTTTATTTAAATTTTTTTTATTTTTATCAACCTTTATTTTTTTTCATTCTCTCTAACTTCTACATTTTCTTTGATTTTTATTTTTTTAATATTTTTCTTCTTTTTCCGCAATTTTTATTATTTTTGTTCTTTTCTTCGATTTCTTCCATTCAAGTTATATCTCATGAGCAAGAGTTGACACTATCATATTATAAAGGCAAGACTTATGACTTTCAAACAACAAATTACGTTTCATGGGTAAGAATTGACACTACCACATTGTAGAGGCAAGACTTATGACTTCCAAATAACAAGTTATGTTTCATTGGCAAGAGTTGACACTACCACATTGTATTTTAATTTATGAGATGTTTTATAACTCTTACCTTAGAGACAAGACTTAGTCTAGGGACTTTCAAACAATAAATTATGCCCCACGGGCAAGAGCTAACTCTACCACATTATGTTTTCATTTATGAGATGGTCTACTATTGCCTTAAAGGCAAGACTTAGCTCAAGAACTTTCAAACTATAAATTATGCCCCATGGGCAAGAGTTGACTCTACCACATTATGTTTTCATTTATGAGATATTCTACAACTATTTTCTTAAAGGCAAGACTTATCTCAAGGACTTTCAAACTACAAATTATGCTCCACGGGAAAGAGTTAACTCTACCACGTTATGTTTTCATTTATGAGATATTCTACAACTATTGACTTAGAGACAAGACTTAGCTCAAGGACTTTCAAACTACAAATTATGCCCCGCGGGCAAGAGTTGACTCTATCACATTATGTTTTCATTTATGAGATATTCTACAACTATTGCCTTAGAGGCAAGACTTAGCTCAAGGACTTTCAAAATACAAAATATGCCCCACGGGTAGGGATGACAATTTTAGCCCATATTTGTGAAAGAAATCCATTTAACCTATATTTATTGAGTTGGATCACTCATATTTCAATTGGGTAAATATGGACGTCAACCCATTTTAAAAGCTCATACAAATATGGACAAAATGGGTAAAATATGGGTATCCATTTAAACATAGAGATCACCCACCTATGCTTAAAATTTCATTTGTTTTTCCTTTTCCAATTTTTCTTTTCTTTTCTTTTCTTTCTTTTTTTCTTTAATTTTCTTTTTTTATTTTTCATTTTTTTCGTTTTTTTATTGTTTTCAATTTTTACTTGTTTCTTATGCTTTTTTCTTTCTTTTTTTACTTTCTTATTTTCTTATCTAATTTTTTTTCTTTTTTCTTTACATTCTTTTTTTTGTATCTTCATTTTCCCCTTTTTCATTGTTGTTTCATCATTTTTGTCATTTTTTTAATTATATATTTTTCTCATCTTTTTTATTGTCATAGCATTTTATATATTATCTATATTTATACGTTATATTTATTTGTACCATACTATATATTTTAAATAAATTTATTATTTTATTTGAATAGTTTAGTCATAAATATGTACAATTTGTCATTTGTACTTATATACAAACAAGTATATGGATTAATTATATTTGCTTGAAACCTACATGGGTTAGCAAACATAAGCTTCTAATTATTATCTCATTTAGCCTAATTTAAATTAATTACAATTCATAGCATCTCTTACCAATTAAATACAATTCATAGTCTCACTCTCCTTTATTTTCTCTCTTTCCTATCTTTTATTTGTCTTTAATTTTTTTTTCCAGTTTTTTTTTTCGTTTTTCCTTTGTTTTACTTTTTTTATTTTTCATTTTTTCTTTTTTTAGTTTCTTATTTTTTATTTTTTTTCTTTCCCAAATTTTTCATCAATTTTCTTTTCTTTCGTTGTTATTTCTTGTTTCTTCGCATTCTTTTTTTTTTTGTATTTTTTTCCCTTTTTCATTCTTATTTAATTATTTTTGTCATTTTCTTTCTTTTTGTATTTTTTTCTTATCTTTTATGTTGTCATTGCATTTTATATTTTATATATTTTTTATACTTTATATTTATTTGTATCATACTATATATTTAAAATAAATTTATTATTTATATTTAAATAGTTTAGTCATGAATATATACAAATTATCATTTGTATTTATAAACAAACAAGTTTGAAGTATAAAAAATAAATACAAATATAGTTGTATTAACAAATACAAAATTATAAATGTTGGGCAAATACAAATACAATAAGCGATTATGGTGTTTTGGTTATCATAAAAAAAAAATTTAAAAAAAAGAAAGAAAAATGAAAATAGAAAAAAATCAAAAAATAAAGAGAAATAGACGTTAGAGATAGAAGAGAGAAAAAAAGCGTAAAGAAAAAATTGAAGGGAAAATACAAAAAAAAAAAATCAAAAGAAAAAAAGAATGAAAAAGGATAAAAGGAAAAAAAAAATGGCGATGAATACAAATACACTGAGTGCTTATGATATTTCAGTCATCATCCATAATTTGTACTGGACTTAGCCATCTTCTTCGAAAATATAAAACATAAAATACAACCAAAAACGAAAAAAAAATGAGAAAGAAAGAAGTAAAGACAAAAAAATAAAAAATAGAAAAAAAGGGTACCAAAAAGGAAAAGGAAAAAAAAAAGAAAAAAGAAAGAGAAGCAAGGGCAGAGATAGAATAGAGAAAAAAAACAAACAAAATGAAAAAAGAAAAAAAAAACAAAGGTTACTGATAGAAGATAGAGAAAAATGAAATTACAAAAAAAAAGAAAAAGAAACAAAGGAATAAGACAAAGAGAAGTAATGAATTGTAATTTTAAAAGTTAGCATAAAAACACTCTTATTTTACTGAAACCTAGGTTATTTCTGTAAGTTGATGTTGTTTTGGGGGTGGGAAGTTGGGGGTAGGGGGTGTGAGGGTGCTTTGGGGGGAAGGGTTAACTTTTTTAAAAAAAATATATTGTTTTTAGGAGGGGGTGGTATGGGGAGGATGGGAGTAGGGGGTGGGTGGGTGGGATAGTGGATAAAAAAGTTAAGTTGATATGGTATAAAAGTTTTAAGTTTTTAACTTTAGGAGTTAAAGTTGGTAGGAACCATTTTTACCCAATTCATATTTGACCAAATTAATATTTACCCATATTTATATGGGCGGATTGCAATCCAAATTATTTTTGCTTGATTCATATATAACCCGTCCAAATCCAATCCAATTCGTCCATTTTCCACCCTACCCACGGGCAAGAGTTGGCTCTACCACGTTATGTTTTCATTTATGAGATGTTCTATAGCCATTGCCTTAGAGACAAGACTTAGCTCAAGGGCTTTCAAACTACAAATTATGCACCACAGGCAAGAGTTGACATTACCACGTTATGTCTTCATTTATGAAATGTTCTACAACTCTTGTCTTAGAGGCAAAATTTAACTCAAGGATGTTCAAATAATAAATTATGCCCCACAGGTAAGAGTTGTCACTATCACGTTATGTCTTTATTTATGAGATTTTCTAAAATTTTGCCTTAGAGGCACAACTTATCCTAAGAATTTTCTAACAAGTTACGTATATTGGGAAAGATTCAACACTAACACATCGTATTTTTTACTTATGAAATGCTCCATAACTCTTTTCTTAGAGTTAAGACTCAGCCTAAGGACTATCAAATAATAAGTTATGCCCCACGGGTAAGAGTTGACACTACCACATTGTGTATTGATTTATTCGATATTTTATAACTCTTTCCTTAGAGGCAAGACTTAGATCAAGGACTTTCAAGCAACAAGTTGTGCCCCATGGTCAAGAGTTGACATTACCGCATTGTGTTTTGACTTACGAGATATTCTATAATTTCTGCCTTAGAGGCAAGACTTAACCCAAGGATTTTCAAATAATAAGTTATGTCCCATGGGTACGAGTTGACACTATCACACTATGTTTTGATTTATAAGATGTTCTATAACTCATGCTTTAAAGACAAGACTTAGCCCAAGGACTTTTAAACAATAAGTTATGCTTCACGGACAAGATTTGACACTACTACATTATGTCTTGATTTATGAGATGTTTTATAAATCAAGGACTTTTAAACAACAATTTATGCCCCATGGGTAAGAGTTGACACTACTACATTATGTCTTGATTTGTGAGATACTCTATAACTCTTGCATTAGAGGCTCGAATTAGTCCAAGGACTTTCAAACAGCAAGTTATGCCCCATGAGTTGATACTACCATATCGTGTCTTGATTTATGGGATATTCTATAACTCTTGCCTTAGAGGCAAGGCTTAGCCGAAAAGTTACGCCCCATGAACACGAGTTGACACTATCATATTGTGTCTTGATTTATGTGATGCTCTATTAGTCTTGCCTCTAAGGCAAAACTTACCCCAAGAACCTCCCAAAAGAATAAGTTACGCCCAATGAACAATTGTTGACACTACCGCATTGTTTTTTGATTGATGAGATGTTCTATAACTCTTGTCTTATAAGCAAGACTTAACTCAAGGATTTTCAAACAACAAGTTATGTTCCACAAGCAAGACTTGAACTACCACATTGTGCCTTGATTTATGAGTTGTTCTATATTTTTTGTCTTAGAGGCAAAACTTATCCTGAAGAACTTTCTAACAATAATTCATGCCTTTAAATTTGCTTTGATGCAAAAAAATGAAGATCCCTTTGCGGATTATTCAATTTTTTATTTATTAGAAAAATATAATAGAAGGTGAGAAAAAATAAAAAAAATGATCAAAAAAAATAGAGAAATAAAAAAAAGAGATTGAGAAAAAAAATCAAGAAAAAAATAAAGATTAAGAAAAAAATGAAGAATTAAAAAAATTGAGAAAAATAAAAATGAGAGGAAAAAATAAAAATAAAGTTTGAGAAAATGGGGGAAAAAAAGAGAAATGGTAAAAACCAAAAAGAAAAAGAAAAATAAAGGTTGAGACAAATGAATTAAAAAAAAAAAAAGAAATAGATAATGTTTGAGAAAAAAAAAAGAAAAAAATAAAGGTTGAGACAAATGAATTAAAACATGAAAATAAAATTAAAGAAAAAATAAAAAAAGTGAAAATAATAAAAATAAAATAGAATTTGAGAGACAAATAAGTATGAAAAATTTAAAAATATTTAAGATATAGAGGGTAAAATTATATTTGTATTATAATAAAAAGAAATAAGGCTAGTCTTTAAAAAATTTTGTTATTAAGGTCAAAAATTCAAAATCACCCACTATTGGATTATAGCATACAATTTCCTGATAGCCTTGTGTTGTTGGTCATCTATGTTGGGGTATTTGACATTCACATTCACTTCCAACTCAATTTACAATGGCCGACATTGACAATGTTTTCTTTCGTTGTTTTCTCTGGAAAAGAAAAAGTATTTTTAGATATGTTTTCGTTGGTTAATAATTAACTAAAATGTTTTATACTTCTTCACTACTCATTCAATAACTACCGCACTATAGGATTCTCTTAACTTGATTTGGCCTCATACAATTTGTCACATATTAATTTTTTTAATCCGTATTAAATATAATTAAGTTAGGTATTTCTTAAAATTGATCTTGAGCCTAATTCACACCCCAAAAGGTATCTCATGAGGAGGAGGATTGTCCAAGTCTTATAAATAGACCACCTATCTCATTAACCATCAATGTGAGACTTTCTTCTCAATCTTTAACACTCTATCTCATGCCCAGGCCTAGTTAACTGGGCGTGGACAATATCTCCCCGAATCTAATCTAAATTGGGGGCCCAACATTGGGTGAAAATGGGTTCTGCTCTGATACTATCTTAAAATTGGTCTTGAACCTAACTCACACCCCAAAAGCTAGCTTATGAAGAGAAGGATTGTCCAAACTTTATAAAGAGACTACCCATCTCATTAACCACCAATGTAGGACTTTCTTTTCAATCTTTAACAGTATTCTATTTATTTCTATCTTAAATAAATATTCAATCTGTATATATCCAACTCTACCTGCCTATTTGTCAGCATCATAAATAGAACGTTGTGTATGTATTTTGACATTTATTCTATTATTCTGGCATTTTGTTCCATTTACTCCATTCGTTTTTGAATAGTTGATCTTCATAAACTTGACACTCCCTTTAAGAAAATATTTATTAGGAGCTTATGTTGCCAAATTAATTTTATCAATTATGTTTTGAAAATATAAACTTGAGTATATATACCTTTTATTGATATGTTTTGAAAATATAACTTAAGTATATATACCTTAGTAGTCATTTAATGATGAGGGTACTACTGAACGGACATAATAAAATTATCTTAATTTCTTAAATAGAACAACTAAATTGAAATAAATATTTTTATTAAAAAAAGCTCAACTAAAATAAAACGGAGGAAGTATTTATTTAGAAGGTTTTACTTAGTAATTTTACCAATCATAATGGTACTCCAGAGTTGTAGGTGAATCTATCGGTATCACAATTAATTTTTGCCATCAGCGTTCTAAAAGTTGAGCGCAATGTTTTATCTAACATAAGCAAGTGTAGGGTTACTTATCAGACAGATCAGATGGATAATTATATTTAGTGGTTTGATTTATGAGCCAATCAATTTTTAAATATACTAATATACTAGCTAATTAATAAGATATTGATTGAATTGATGAAAAATTAGTAATTAGCGGGGGATTATCTGGTGATGTATTGACTAACCTCCACTGTACTTTCTTTTTTAATGAAATTTATGCTCCTTAAAAAAAAGAACTTTTTTATTGTTCTAAATGCAGTAATAGGGAAAATCGTAGGACTAAAAACACTTAGCAGTTGAAAGCCACTGAGACAGAGAGCAAGAAAGAGCAATTAAAATCAGAATATAAATGAGTTAATTGAGCGTTAGGGTTAAAAATATATACTTTACATATAATGATTTTTTCTATTAAGGAACTTATTTTATTCTTAACGAGTTAATGATTTATTCTATAAGAAAATTAATTGAAAAAAGGTTCAAATATGCCATTGAACTATCAGAAATGACTCATTTCTGCCATCAGTTAAAAGTTTGGCTCATTCATGCTATCGCCATTACAAAATTGGCTCATCCATGCCATTAATTTTTAATGGTGGTTTTCAAAAACAGCTTTGTCACGTGGCCTTTTATTAAAGGTCCACGTCATTAATTAAAATAAGAAAAAAGGCTCAAATATGCCATTGAACTATCAGAAATGACTCATTTATGCCATTAGTTAAAAGTTCAGCTCATTCATGCCACATCGTTATAAAATCAGCTCACCCATGTCATTATTTTTTAATGGTGAGTTTTCAAAAATAGTTTTGTCATATGGCCTTTTATTAGAGGTCCGCGACATTAATTAAAATAAATCAATATTAATTTCAAAATATCTAAGACCCATTAAAAACAACCGATTCATTTAATATAACCTGACCCACAACCATTAAAATATTTTTTCCCTACAACAACTATTTTTCTAATCAGAAAAAATAGTGATTAATGTATATCCTTTGGCTATTTCTAATTGATTCTAAATCTTTATAAATGCTACGCTTAACAGAAACCTCAAAAATTCTATCCTACAGTAACTGATTAGTTTTAATTCCAGTGACTCCAATATATACTCCGAAAGTTGCAAAAAAATAAACCAATGAACGATTAGGACAAACAAGAAAAAGAAAGAGGCGTACCAACAGAATTTCTCCATTCCCCCATCACGAATTAAGGGAGTATACATTATTGAAAAAATCATTTCCAAATAACGACTTAAAAGAAGTTTGTTATCCCAATTATCCCGCCATGCATATGGAATAACTTCTCCCATCACGAATTAGTGGAGCATACATTGTTGAAACATTATTTTCAAATAACGGCTTAAAAGAAGTCTGTTATTCCAATTATCCCGCCATGTATATGGAATAACTTCTCCCATCTTTATGGTATAAATGCTGAAATAAATAATCCCGATACTAACTAATTTCAGATATTTTGAAATTAATATTGATTTCTTTTTAATTAATGGAGTGGACTTCTAATAAAAGACCACGTGGCAAAGCTATTTTTAAAAATCCATCATTAAAAAGTAATAGCATGAGTGAGTTGATTTTATAACGGTGATGGTATGAATGAGCCAAACTTTTAACTGATGGCATAAATGAGCCATTTTTTATAGTTCAATAGTATATTTGAGCTTTTTTGCTTATTTTAATTAATGACGTGGACCTCTAATAAAAGGTCACGTGGCAAAGTTGTTTTTGAAAACCACCGTTAAAAAGTAATGGCATGGATGAGCTAGTTTTGTAATAGCGATGACATGAATGAGCTCAACTTTTAACTGATGACATAAATGAGTCATTTCTGATAATTCAGTGACATATTTGAGCCTTTTCCCAAATTAATTTATTCATTCTCGCACCAAGAAGTCGTTAATTGTAAAATTTGAATCCGCTCACCAGTCATTTATTCGATAACCCAATATCACTAAGTCAATAAGCTAATTTTGCGATTGACTTATCAGTTACAGATCGATTTTAAACAACTTCATAAAAAATTAATTCTTCATATTTTATAAACTAATAAAATAAGTACAAATAATAAAAAATCATATAAAAATTATAGAATTTTTTACAAAACTATAAATTAATGGAATAATGCATGATAATAATAATAATAATAATAATAATAATAATAATAATAATAATAATAATATATTAAAAGTGTAAAGACCCTTAGAAAAGTGAATTAAACTTTTTTTCCTTCATTAAAAGACTCCATGATAGACAAAATCGTATTTTCACCATTTTTCTTCAATTATTATATCATTATGTTTATAATATTATATATTAACTATAATAAATATATTAAAAATTAAATAAAGAAGGTTTTCTTATCATGGTTAAATTCCTAAGTCTATGGAGTTTTTATTTTGGTAAAAAGTTAGTTTCTACTAGTTTTAGTACTCTAAAGAGAAAGCACCAACATAGAAAAAAAAAAAAAAAAGATAAACCCTTTTTCCAATTAAATTTTCCCACGGAAAAAGGAAAAAGAAATAGAAAGAATTCTTTTCCATATAAAATAGACTAGAAAGTTGGCTAAAAAATTTTAAAATTGGCAAAGAAAAAATAGCATAAACCCTTTAACACGTCCAATAAATTAAATATTGGCAAAACTATGAAAAGAACTATATTATTAGGGTTTTCTTATCCTTTTTAAAGTAACTGTTAAGTTATGCTCCTATGCTTTTTTTTTTTTCTTTTTTCATGATTTTAACTTGGTTTCTTCTGATCTTGTGCCTTTTTCTTCCTGGTATATAGTTCTGCCTTATGGAATTTTATGTTTTGAAAAATTTTATTTGTTGGAAGCTAGCAACGTTAAATTAGAGAACAAACTGGTTTGCCTAATATATTCTTTTTCATTTATTGTTCCCGTGAAGTAATATTGATTTAAATTAATTGTTGAAGTTGTTTCATAACTTGTTCTTTTTTATGAGCTTGATGATTCTGGTTTTCATGAGTTATTCTTTTTTATGTACTTATTCTATCATTTATCATTTCAAAATCTTTTTCTATGTCTATATTTTTGTAACTATAATCATTATTATCAATTGGTTTTACAAATTGTTCAAAAAGACTTTCTATTTGTATTTTATTAATTTTATTTTTTCCTGTTATTTTTTGTTTTGTTGTTAATACATATAGATTTTTACATCTTGCTATAAATATTTTACTTTATGGGGTTAGTTCTATTCATGATATTTTCGAATATAATACTAATGATTTATCTATATTTTTATCTGTTATTGCTACTGAATAATTCGCACTTATTATAAATTTAAAGTTTTGGTATATTAAATTTCCTTTTATAGCAATTATTATACTTTTTTCTATAGGATTTATAATTCTATCATCTGCTAAATATAATTCTATTGGTGTATCTATTCCTTCTCTAAAACATGCTTTTATTAATATCACTGTTCCTCCAAGGTGTACATATTTTATTGGGTCTTTAATTTTTATATCGTTTATTTCTTTATTAATTATTCTTTTTGTTACTAGTGGTATACTAGCTCTACCTTTTGCATATCTACAGTCTATTACATGTTCGTTACTTTATAGTAGAATTATTCAAAGAATAGCATGTTAAGAAGTTTATTAGCAAAGTGGAAAAGGAGAAAAATCCCTAAGAACTATGCCATCCTAAAGGTGAAACCGGTGATGCAAGAAAGCCGTGATAGGAGAGTAGCCAGAGTAGAGGCGCTGTTTAAGGGAAAAGTATCTAGATTACCATGCTAATAGTGACCGAAGAACATGTTATTTAAGAATAATCTAATATATAGTAATCTAAAATGATCATATTTTGTTATGTTTATGATTGAAGGGAATGTTTTGAAAAAGTATCATATGAAAAATGAATACTTATTTATCTGATAAAATGGTAGATAAATTTAAAATACTTATTTTATATATACTTAAGCATATAGAAATAGTACATATAAGAAAAATCATATTAGAAAAAATACTTGATAAATATTTTATGACTAGAATTAATTCTATACCACACCTACCTAACTACTCTTACAAACACCTACATACCAAACCAAAACATCAACCATGATAAACTACGTATATTTGGAATATTGGAAAATGGATATTAAAAATATACAATTAATAGAAAAGCTAATGAAAACAAATTTAGAAGAATATATGAGAACTAAAGATATAAAATATATAGAATTCTTTAATGAAAATATAGAGGAATTATTAAGATTAAAACAAACAACTAATAAATACTATGATGAAACATTTAATTACTAGAATTCAATTCCAAGTTATCCAAATTATTCGTAAGAAAACCTTAGCATAATATGAATAATATGAGAAGATATATATCTGATGAAACTAAGATACTAGTTTCATATATCATAAAAGACTTAGAATTAGAAAACATAAAGAAAATAATATGAGAAAAAATATTTGATTATGAAGATGAGTTACTAAGTACTAATCGGATAGAAGATGAATTAGAAAGTATAGATTTCTATGGTAGAAATAATTCAGATAGTTATTATTCATATGGATATTATACAGATTAAAATGCTAGAATATATTCAAAGAGTTAGAGAAAAACAAAGTTGACTATATGAAAAAATTAATTATAGAAACCAGCTTTGAAAAGGAAGAAAATAATTAAAAGAAAGATTAATTTGGATAAATAAAATCATAAAACAACTAGAATTAAAAGACAATTTAGAATATGATTTAGACATGGAATTATTCATAGACGAAAAAGTCATAATAATTAACGAAATAGATAACCTAGAATTTAATATCTGATATAGTACAATTAGAATAAATTATTACAAATAAATTTGCAGTATCACAACTACTTTAGGATAAAATGATAGACTATGAGTATTTAAAATATTGGAGACAAGATATGGAAAAAATAAGATTAACAGAAATACTTATAAAAGAGAATTTAATTGAATATTTTAGAACAAAAGATATAGAATATTTAGAATATCTCCTAAATAATATACAAGAATTACAAAGGCTAAGAGAAAAAACTAAAGAATATTACAGTAAAACATTTAATCAAATACCATCTGATCAGCCCCCAAGATATGAACATTAATCAAATTAAAATAAATAAAATAAAAATAAAAATGATTAGAGAAGTTAAGAAATATCCACGCACAAACAAAAATAGATTTATTAGACCAATAATAGATCTATTTAAGTTACCCAAGTTATCCGCACCCCACTACAATTGGTATCAAAGAATACCAATAATAGATCTATTTATGTTACCCAATTTATCCACACCCCCTACAATTGGTATCGGAACTTATGTTGTTTAAAGTTATCGGAAGTAGTATGAATTTGGATTAATTTTATTACTTTATTAATTATGATAAAATTAGATTTAGATATCTACCAAAATATTATAAATATTGGTTAGATGAATAATGCATAGAAATTACAAAAATATAAAGAATTAAAACAAATAATATCTGAAAAACATAAAGAATTAAAAATAAGGATAGAAAAACTACAGTATAACATAATTGTCGGATTTGTAAAAATTCAATAAATGCACAAAAAAAAAATATATCAAATTTAGAATCAACAATAGATAGTCTAGAATATATATATCAACATAACATATATACATTTAAATAAAATGAACAAAGAAGAATTTATAATAGACGAAAAAATATATGAAAATCACGAAGGATCAAAAATAAAAATAGTATTCTCTAATTAAGGAACAAGATATAAGAAAATAGGTGAACATTTATATTTAATATTAGAAAAGGAAGAATTAAAATTAGAAGATAAGTTGGCAGCCATGGTAAGAATAGAAAGAGAAAACGAAGAAATAGATAGAAAAAAGGAAATAGATAAAATAAAACAACAAACTATAGAAGAAATACGAAAAATAGAAGAAACTAAAAACAATAGGATTGCTGAATTAGAAAAAGAACTACAAATGTTAAACGATTTGTATGAAAAAAGACAAAAAGAAAAAGAAGAAAAAGATAAAGAATAAAAATTATTAAACGAGATAAATCAATTTAAAGAAAAATTAGAAATGAAAAATAAAGAACCAGAAACCATAGAATTAGAAATAAATACAATATTGCTGAAGAAACAGATAATTATGATTCGGAAGATAGTGAAACATATACAGAAATTCTAGAAAACATAGGAAAACTAGAAATTAATGAAAAACAAGAAGTAATTAATAAAAAAATCTAGAACTAATAAATACAGAAGTAAATACTCTAGATAAAAATATAATACCTAGTACATCAGAAATAAGAAAACCAACATATAATTACAAAAATAAGTTTAAAAGATATAATCCAAAGGATGAATATAATAAATGGACACCAAAACAAACAATTAATTATAACTTTTTTGGATTTAGTCTGTTTAATAGACACAAATAAAATAATACAACTATGGGTAGGATATATGTCAAAACAATTATTAGATAATAAAATAGATACAACAAACACACCAGAATATATAGAAAAGTCATTAATAGGAACAGTAAAATTATGGTTTTTAAATCTAGCCGAAGTAAGTAAAAAAGTATTAAGATCTGATAACAAAACATAAGGAACATCAACAACTACTAAAATACTACCAATTAAAATATTAAAAATATATAAAATAGCTATAAGAGATGAATTTAGCCGTATGACAACAGAAGAAGAAGAGCAAAATAAAGAAAAAGATATAAATAGAAATTTAATGTTAAAACTAGCAATATGTAATATGTGCTATATAGATGACTATATGTGCGCATTTAAAGAATATTATTATAAAGGACATATAATATAGAAGAAAGTAAAGAAATAAGAAGATTATATTTTAGTAAATTACCCGAATCATTTAGTTCAAAAATAATAAAGAGTTGGGATGAAGCAAAAATAGTAGATACCCTAGGAGCAAAAATAAATTTTTTACAACAATGGTATAGAAATCTATGTGAAAAATATAGAGAAGAAATAGAAATGAAAAAAACATTAATAAGGAATTTAGCATGTTGCAAAGATAAAATAGCACTTCAATTTGGATGTAAAGAAAGATATTATAAGAAAAGAAAAAGACATAAGAAATACAAGAAATAGAAAAAATCAAAATATAAATATAAGAAACCAAGAAAAAGATATTATGTAAAAAATTATAAACATAAAAGACCATAAAGAAAAAAGAAATCTATAAAAGAATGTACTTGTTATAATTGTGAAAAACTAGGACATTTAGCTAGATATTGTAAATTACTAAAAAACCCTAAAAAGAAACAAATATGAAAAATAAATATAGAAAATACAGAATATATGCAGATAGATTATGTAGTTTATGAATTAGAAAGTGAAGATAGTATATATGAAATTTCGGAGAATGAAACAGATAATGAAATAGATAGTGAATTAGATTATTCAAATGACTGAAGAAGATATAAAAATGAACCAAATAACTGAAGAAGATATAAAAATAATAACAAAGGAATAATATATAAATGAAGAAGGAACAGATCAAAAAATAATATTTGATAGTCATATATTTGATGAAATAAAAGGAAAAAAGTTAGACGTAAGTGTAGAAAAATATTTAAAATACCAATAATAAAAAATATATTTAGTAGAAAAAGGAAAGAATACTACGTAGTAAGCCAAAAAGAACATGTAATAGACTGTAGATATGCAAAAGGTGGAGCTAGTATACCACTAGTAACAAAAAGAATAATTAATAAAGAAATAAATGATTAAAAAAGTAAAGACCCAATAAAATATGTACACCTTAAAGGATCAGAGATATTAATAAAAACATGTTTTAGAGAAGGAATAGATACAACAATAGAATTATATTTAACAGATAATAGAATTATAAAACCTATAGAAAAGAGTATAATAACTGTCATAAAAGGAAATTTAATATACCAAAAATTTAAATTTATAATAAATGCGAATTATTCAGTAGTAATAACTGATAAAAATATAGAAAAATCATTAGTATTTTATTGGAAAATATCAGGAATAGAACTAACCCAGGAAGTAAAATATTTACAGCAAGATGTAAAATCTATATGTATTAACAACAAAATATAAAATAATAGGAAAAAATATAATTAATAAAATACAAACAGAAAATCCTTTTGAACAATTCGTAAAAACAATTGATAATAATGATTATAGTTACAAAAATATAGACAAAGAAGAAGATTTAGAAATAATAAAAGATAGAATAAATACATAAAAAAGAATAGCTCATGAAAAATCATAATCATCAAACTCATAAAAAAGAATAAGTTATGAAACAACTTTAGCAGTTAATTCAAACCAATATTACATAACAGGAATAATAAATGAAAAAGAATATTTAATACTCTTAAACACAGGAGAAGAAGAAAATTATATAGCAAAATATCTAGTAAAAAGTGAAGAAACAAAATCTAATAGTAATATATGCCCAGATCTACCAAGGAGTCTAATAAACTTTAAGGATATGACAGAAAAAGAAATAATAATAGGAGTTAGGAAAATAAAAATAGAGATTGAAATAAAGGAAGAAATGCAAAAAACAGATATAATATTAGGAATAAAATGGTTAGAATAAGTAAAACCATACAATTAGAACATACACAATTATCTATAACATATAATAAAGAGAAATTATTCATAAAAAGAACTTTAACATGATATGAAAATATATGTACATGTAAAAATAATTGTTGAAGGATATTATAATAGGTATTATACACCTATGATAGATACAGGAGCAGAAGCAAACTTATGTAGATACAACTGTTTACCGAAAAGTAAATGGGATAAATTAAAAACACCAATAATAGTCAAAGGATTTAATAATGAATGAAGTTTAATTACATATAAAGCTAAAAATGTAAAAATACAGCTATGAGATAAAATAATAACAATAGAAGAAATCTATAATTATGAACTAACATCAAAAGAAATGCTTTTAGGAATGCCATTTTTAGATAAATTATACCCACATATAATAACTAAAACAGATTGGTGATTTACAACACCATGTAAACAAAAAGTAAGAGCAAAAAGAGTTATTAATAAAATAAGAAAGAAAACTGATTGGATAGAAGGAAGTGAAAAGATTACACAAAAGTTAGAAAATATAAAAAATATAGAAGATATTGTAGAACTAGTTGTATTTTCGATAAATAAAAAGGAAATAACTATATTTTCAATAGATAAGGTAGAAATAATAAAGAAAAAATTAAGACAATTATATAGTGGAGATCGATTAAAAGGATAGGAAAAACATAAAACTACTATAGAAATTGAATTAATAGATAAAAATAGCATAATAACTCAAAAACCATTAACATATAATTTTGATGATTTAAAAGAATTTAAAATGCATATAGATGAATTATTAGAAAAATAGTATATACAAAAAAAACAATAGTAAACATAATAGTTCAGCATTTATAGTAAATAAACATAGTGAACAAAAAAGAGGAAAAAGTAGAATGGTTATTGACTCTAGAAATTTAAATGCAAAAACTATGACATACAATTATTCAATACCAAATAAGATATTAAAAATAGACAAATACAAGGATATAACTACTTTAGTAAGTTTGACTGTAAATCAGGATTTTATCAGTTAAAGTTAGATGAAGATTTTAAGGAATTAACCGCATTTACGGTACCATAAGGATTTTATGAATGGAACGTATTACCATTTGGATATAAAAATGCATCAGGTTGATACCAACACTTTATGGATAGTTACTTCAAACAATTACCTAATTGTATAGTATACATAGATGATATACTACTATACACAAAAACTAAAGAGGAGCATTTAAAATTATTAGAACAATTTACAGATATAATAGAAAAATCAAAAATAAGTTTAAGTGAAAAGAAAACTGAAATTATGAAAAAAAAAAGATAGAATTTTTAGGGTTACAAATAGATAAAAGTGGAGTAAAAATGCAATAACATATAGTACAAAAATTATAAATTCTAAAGAAGAATTAGATACAAAAAAGAAATTACAATCATTTTTAAGATTAGTAAACCAAGTAAGAGAATATATATATCAAAATTAGCTGAAAACCTAAAGCCTTTACAGAAAAAATTTAAAAAGGATGTGGAATATAATTACAACGAGGAAGATAAAAAAAAAGTACAAAAAATAAAAATACTTTGTAAAGAATTATCAAAATTAAAATTCCCAGACGAAAATAAAAAATTTACATATATAGTAGAAGCAGATGCAAGTGAATATAGTTATGGAGGAGTACTTAAATATAAGTACAAAAATGAAAAAATAGAACATTATTGTAGATATTACTCAGGTAAATTTAATGAAACAGAAATAAAATGGAAAATAAATAGAAAAGAATTAT
>NC_061122.1:19703510-19707634 GCF_002878395.1 Capsicum annuum | reverse complement strand
AAGCAGATGCAAGTGAATATAGTTATGGAGGAGTACTTAAATATAGGTACAAAAATGAAAAAATAGAACATTATTGTAGATATTACTCAGGTAAATTTAATGAAACAGAAATAAAATGGAAAATAAATAGAAAAGAATTATGTTCATTATATAAATGTTTATTAGCCTTTGAACCATATATTGTATATAACAATTTATTGTGAGAACAGATAATACCCAGGTTCGATGGTGGTTAACAAGAGAAATACAAAACTCAGTTATGACGAAGAAAATTTGGAGATTAGTATTGAATATATCAAATTTTACATTTACGATTGAAGTAATCAAGACCGACAAGAATGTTATTACAGATTACGTATCAAGACAAAGCTACTCAAACTGATTTACCAATGAAAGAAGCTGATGTCAAAGATACCCAAACAGACTTAATATTACTAGTGTTTGAACAAATGAAGTTATTACAAGAACGAGTTATCACATTAACAACTAAAGTTACAAATGTAAAAGTGCAGGTTGAGCACTATAAAAAACAAGAAGCTATTAGCAAAGATACTGTGCAGGAAGAACACATTAAAAAACTAGACCTAGAAGGTGATGATGAGAAACACCTAAAAACTCAAATTACTAACGAAATTACAGTTACAGCTGCAGGCGCAAGTGATGTATCTAACGGAAAGAATATAGTCACTCAAAATAAACCTGAACTACCAAAGAAAAAGAATTATAACCTCAACCAGATATTCTCAAAACCATATACACCAAATATACAAAAATCAGAGTCATCTATACCTCCCTAGATACACACATATTTTGAATCACTCAATCAACAAAGGCAGACTTATAACCATATCACTCGTACATATATTGATAATATTTATACCTTACAAAAATTGTTAAATACAAAACCTATCCCGAATAAAGATTTAGCAAAACAAAACCAAGGATATATTACACAAAAATGTCAGAACTATAACAAACTTATTGCCTTGCTTGGCACCAGTGCAAACTTAATTTCTTCATGTTACTATTATGAACTATTATCTATAGTTTACTCAATTACTAGAGAAGATTTAACAAGAATTCCAGATATTCACAAAAAATTTATGGATTATAAAAGGATTACGAAGGGACAGTTATTCTATGTTCGTTTCTACTCAACACCAGCAGAAATATTGTTTGATGAAATAAAACAGACAATTACTGTTGTCAAGCTAGGAATGACACGAGATTATATTATCCCTGAAGAAATATGCGAACAAGAAGAGATAACCGAAAATCAGATACAGGACTTGTACCAAAACAAGAGAGTTATTGGACTTAGCAGTATATTGACTAAGTTAGCAAATAATTATATAAATCAAAACCGAGTTTGGATTTACTATAACAGAAATCAATTATTAGTTTACTCTACTTGTAAAAATATTAGAGAAAATGACAGAGAAGAGATAAGAAAATAGATCATAACGATCCTAAAATCAGAAGAGTTACCAGTCACAAGATCTATTACGAAAGGAGTTATTTCAGAAGAAGCTATAGATCAATTCTGTAAACAGGTTGGCCAAAGATACGATGATCACATATGCAATAGATGTAGTGGCAGACACAACTTTATCTCAGATGTGATGCTACAATATCAAGAAGATTAAAAAAAAAAGCAACAGATACGACAAGGAGAAGATAAAAAGAAGATAACAACGGAGCAATAATGGAAGAGATAAAAGACAAAGATAGTAAAAGCTAGAAAGCGACATGTGAATTATTGTATAGCCTTTTAAATCTTGTTACGTAAATTGTATAGTTAGGAAGACTTTTTAGTAATAGCCATTAATAGCTTTAACTTTTTAGGTATAGGCTTTTTAACTTTTCATGTATAGCTTTATTAATTCTTATCTTTCTGACAAAAATAGAAGATGTAAATTAGGAAACGTGTAAAGTGTGTTAATAGTTTACGTGCTTTCTTAGGATTATAAATAGAGAGCATTTTGCTCAGTTAGAGGAAAACATTCATGAGTTGAAGCAAAACCCTCTCTTGTACACAAAAAATTTTGAATTATTTAAAAAAAAATGGGTATATTTCTAAGGAAAAGCTATGAATCAGACAGCTATGGAAAATCTAGAATTATCAAATTTACCAGAACAGGTATTTATATTTATGATTTTGAATAGCTAAATTCATAAATTTCTGACAATCATGATATGATAAAACAAGTTCATGTTAGTTACTTCATAGTAGAATTATTCGAAGAATATCATGTTAAGAAGTTTATTAGCAAAGGGGAAAAAGGAGAAAAATACCTAAGAACTATGTCATCCTAAAGGTGAAACCGGTGAGGCAAGAAAGCCGTGATAGGAGAGTAGCCAGAGTAGAGGCGCTGTTTAAGGGAAAAGTATCTATATTACCATGCTAATAGTGACCGAAGAACATGTTATTTAAAGAATAATCTAGTATATAGTAATCTAAAATGATCATATTTTGTTATGTGTATGATTGAAGGAAATATTTTGAAAAAGCATAATATGAAAAATGAATACTTATTTATCTGACGAAATGGTAGATAAATTCAAAATACTTGTTTTGTATATACTTAAGGATATAGAAATTGTAGATATAAGAAAAATAATATTAGAAAAAATATTTGATAAACATTTTATGACTAGAATCAATTACATACCACACCTACCTACCTACTCTTATAAATACTTACATACCAAACCTACACGTCAATCATGATAAACTACGTATATTTGGAATATTGGAAAATGGATATGAAAAATATACAATTAATAGAAAAACTAATGAAAACATATTTAGAAGAATATATGAGAACTAAAGATATAAAATATATAGAATTCCTTAATGAAAATATAGAGGAATTATTAAGATTAAAACAAACAATTAATAAATTCTATGATAAAGCAATTAATTACTAGAATCCAATTCCAAGTTATCCAAGTTATTCGTAGAAACCTAAGCATAATATGGATAATATGACAAGATATATATCTGATAAAACTAAGATACTAATTTTATATATCATAAAAGACTTAGAATTAGAAGGCATAAAAAAATAATATGGGAAATTTTTTTTGATTATGAAGATGACTTACTTAGTATTAATTGGATAGAAGATGGATTAGAAAATATAGATTTCTATGGTAGAAATAATTTAGACAGTTATTATTCATATGGATATTATGCAGATTAAAAATGCTAGAATATATTCAAAGAGTTAGAGAGAAACAAAGTTGGTTATACGAAGAAATTAATTATAGAAACCAGCTTAGAAAAGAAAGAGAACAATTAAAAGAAAGATTAATTTGGATAAATAAAACCATAAAACAACTAGAATTAAAAGACAATTTAGAATATGATTTAGACATTGAATTATTCATAGACGAAAAAGACAGGATAATTAACGAAATAGATAACCTAGAATTTAATATTAGATATAGTACAATTAGAATAAATTTTTTAAAAAAAATTGCAGTATCACAACTACTTTAGGATAAAATAATAGACTATGAGTATTTAAAATATTGGAGTCAAGATATGGAAGAAATAAGATTAACAGAAATACTTATGAAAGAGAATTTAATTGAATATTTTAGAACAAAAGATATAGAATATTTAGAATATCTCCAAAATAATATACAAGAATTACAAAGGCTAAGAGAAAAAACTAAAGAATATTACATTAAAACATTTAATCAAATACCATCCGATCACCCCAAGATATGAACATTAATAAAATTAAAATAAATAAACTAAAAATAAAAATGATTAGAGAAGTTAAGAAATATCCACACACAAACAAAAATAGATTCCTTGGACCAATAATAGATTTATTTAAGTTACCCAATTTATCTGCACCTCCCTACAATTGGTATCAGAGCTTATGTTGTTTAAAGTTGTTTAAATAAATCCAAATATATACTACTTCCGATAACTTTAAATAACATAAGCTCTAATACCAATTATAGGGGGGGTGCGGATAAATTGAGTAACTTAAATAGATTTATTATAACTCTAATGTATCTATTTTTGTTTGGGCGTGAATATTTTTTAACTTCTCTAAACATTTTTATTTTTAGTTTATTTATTTTAATTTTATTAATGTTCATAT
>NC_061122.1:19693428-19700510 GCF_002878395.1 Capsicum annuum | reverse complement strand
TAACGTACAGAAATTACAAAAATATAAAGAATTAAAACAAATAGTATCTGAAAAACGTAAAGAATTAAAAATAAGGATAGAAAGACTATAGTATAACATAATTGTCGGAGTTAGTAAAAATTCAATAAATGCACAAAAAGAAGAAATATCAAATTTAGAATCAACAATAGATAGTCTAGAATATATATATCAACATAACCTATCTACGTTTAAATAAAATGAACAAAGAAGAATTTATAATAGACGGAAAAACATATGAAAATCACGAAGGATAAAAAATAAAAATAGTATTCTCTAATTTAGGAAGAAGATATAAGAAAATAGGTGAACATTTATATTTAATGTTAGAAAAATAAGAATTAAAATTAGAAGATAAGTTGGCAGCCATGGTAAGAATAAAAAGAGAAAACGAAGAAATAGATAAAAAATGGAAATAGATAAAATAAAACAACAAACCACAGAAGAAATACGAAAAATAGAAGAAACTAAAAATAGTAGGATTGCTGAATTAGAAAAAGAACTACAAATGCTAAAAGATTTATATGAAAAGAGACAGAAAGAAAAAAAAGAAAAAGATAAAGAACAAAAATTATTAAACGAGATAAATCAATTTAAAGAAAAATTAGAAATAAAAAATAAAGAACCAGAAACCAGAGAATTAGAAAAAAATACAATAGATGCTGAAGAAACAAATAATTATGATTCGAAAGATAGTGAAACACATACAAAAATTCTAGAAAACATATAAAAACTAGAAATTAATGAAGAACAAGAAGTAATTAATAAATAAAATCTAGAACTAATAAATATAGAAGTAAATACTCTAGATAAAAATATAATACCTAGTACATTAGAAATAAGAAAACCAACGTATAATTACAAAAGTAAGTTTAAAAGATATAATCCAAAGAATGAATATAATAAATGGACACCTAAAAAAATAATTAATTACAACTTTTTAGATTTAGACTATGTAATAGACACAAATAAAATAATACAACTATGGGTAGGATAAATGTCAAAACAATTATTAGATAATAAAATAGATACAACAAACACACCAGAATATATAGAAAAGACATTAATAGGAACAGTAAAATTATGGTTTTTAAACCTAGCTGAAGCAAGTAAAAAAGTATTAAGATCTGATAACAAAAAAGAAGGAACATCAACAACTACTAAAATACTACCAACAGAAATATTAAAAAAATATGAAATAACTATAAGAGATGAATTTAGCCGTATGACAACAGAAGAAGAAGAGCAAAATAAAGAAAAAGATATAAATAGAAATTTAATGTTAAAACTAGCAATATGTAATATGTGTTATATAGATGACTATATGTGCGCATGTAAAGAATATTATTATAAAGGAACATATATTATAGAAAAAAGTAAAGAAATAAGAGGATTATATTTTAGCAAATTACCCAAACCATTTAGTTCAAAAATAATAAAGAGTTGGGATGAAGCAAAAATAGTAGATACCCTAGGAGCAAGAATAAATTTTTTACAATAATGGTATAGAATTCTATGTGAAAAATATAGAGAAGAAATAAAAATGGAAAAGACATTAATAAGAAACTTAACATGTTGCAAAGATAAAATAGCACCTCAATTTGGATGTGAAGAAAGATATTATAAGGAAAAAAAAGACATAAGAAATACAAGAAATACAAAAAATCAAAATATAAATATAAGAAACCAAGAAAAAGATATTATGTAAAAAATTATAAACATAAAAGACCATAAAGAAAAACGAAATCTATAAAATAATGTACTTGTTATAATTGTGGAAAACTAGGACATTTAGCTAGAGATTGTAAATTACCAAAAATGCAAAAAAGAAACAAATATCAAAATAAAAATAGAAAATATAGAATATATGTAGATAGATTATATAGTTTATGAATTAGAAAGTGAAGATAGTATATATGAAATTTCGAAGAATAAAACAGATAATGAAATAGATAGTGAATTAGTTGAATCAAATGACTGAAAAAGATATAGAAATGAACCAAATAACTGAAGACGATATAAAAATAATAACAAAGGAAGAATATTTAAATGAAGAAGGAACAGATCAAAAAATAATATTTGATAGTCATATATTTGATGAAATAAAAGAAAAAAAGTTAGACTTAAGTGTAGAAAAAATATTTAAAATACCAACAATAAAAAATATATTTAGTAGAAAAAAGGAAGAATACTACGTAGTAAGCCAAAAAGAACATGTAATAGACTGTAGATATGCAAAAGGTAGAGCTAGTATACCACTAGTAACAAAAAGAATAATTAATAAAGAAATAAACAATATAAAAAGTAAAGACCCAATAAAATATGTACACCTTGGAGGAATAGAGATATTAATAAAACCATGTTTTAGAGAAGGAATAGATACACCAATAGAATTATATTTAGCAGATGATAAAATTATAAAACCTATAGACAAAAAGTATAATAACTGCCATAAAAGGAAATTTAATATACCAAAAATTTAAATTTATAATAAGTGCGAATTATTCAGTAGCAATAACAGATAAAAATATCGATAAATCATTAGTATTATAATGGAAAATATCAGGAATAGAACTAACCCCAAAAAGTAAAATATTTACAACAAGATATACAAATCTATATGTGTTAACAACAAAACATAAATTAATAGGAAAAAATTAAAATTAATAAAATACAAATGGAAAGTACTTTTGAACAATTCATAAAAACAATTGATAATAATGATTATAGTTACAAAAATATAGACATAGAAGAAGATTTAGAAATAATAAATGATAAAATAAGTATATAAAAAAGAATAGCTCATTAAAAACCAGAATCATCCATCTCATAAAAAAGAACAAGCTATGAAACAACTTCAACAGTTAATTCAAACCAATATTATATAACAGGAACAATAAATGAAAAAGAATATTTAATACTTTTAAACAAAGGACAAGAAGAAAATTATCTAGCAAAATATCTAGCAAAAAGTGAAGAAATAAAATCTAATAGTAATATATGCCTAGATCTATCAAGGAGTCTAATAAACATTAAGGATACAACAGAAAAAGAAATAATAATAGGAGTTAGGAAAATAAAAATAGAATTTGAAATAAAGGAAGAAATGTGAAAAACAGATATAATATTAGGAATAAAATGGTTAGAACAAGTAAAACCATACAATATAGAACATACACAATTATAAAGAGAAATTATTCATAAAAAGAACTTTGACATGATATGAAAATAAATGTACTTGTAAAAATAATAGTAGAAGGATATTATAATAAGTATTATACACCTCTGATAGATACAGGAGCAGAAGCAAACTTATGTAGATACAACTGTTTACCAAAAAGTAAATGAGATAAATTAAAAACACCAATAGTAGTCAAAGGATTTAATAATGAATGAAGTTTAATTACATATAAAGCTAAAAATGTAAAAATACAGATATGGGATAAAATAATAACAATAGAAGAAATCTATAATTATGAACTAATATCAAAAGATATGCTTTTAGGAATGCCATTTTTAGATAAATTATATCCACATATAATAACTAAAACAGATTGGTGGTTTACAACACCATGTAAATAAAAAGTAAAAGCAAAAAGAGTTATTAATAAAATAAGAAAGAAAACCGATTGGATAGAAGGAAGTGAAAAGATTATACAAAATTTAGAAAATACAAAAAATACAGAGACATAGTAGAACTAGTTGTATTTTCGATTAATAAAAAAGAAATAACTATATTTTCAATAGATAAGGTAGAAATAATAAAGAAAAAATTAAGACAATTATAGATCCATTAAAAGGATGGAAAAAAATATAAAACTACTATAAAAATTGAATTAATAGATAAAAATAGCATAATAACTCAAAAACCATTAACATATAATTTTGATGATTTAAAAGAATTTAAAATGCATATAGATGAATTATTAGAAAAATAGTATATACAAAAAAATAATAGTAAACATAATAGTCCAGCATTTATAGTAAATAAATATAGTGAACAAAAAAGAGAAAAAAGTAGAATGGTTATTGACTATAGAAATTTAAATGCAAAAACTATGACATACAATTATCCAATACCAAATAAGATATTAAAAATAAGACAATTACAAGGATATAACTACTTTAGTAATTTTGACTGTAAATCAGAATTTTACCACTTAAAGTTAGATGAAGATTCTAAGGAATTAACCGTATTTACGATACCACAAGGATTTTATGAATGGAACGTATTACCATTTGGATATAAAAATGCACCATGTAGATACCAACATTTTATGGATAATTACTTCAAACAATTACCTAATTGTATAGTATACATAGATGATATACTACTATACACAAAAACTAAAGTGGAACATTTAAAATTATTAGAGCAATTTACAGATATAATAGAAAAATCAGAAATAAGTTTATGTGAAAAGAAAACAGAAATTATGAAAAATCAGATAGAATTTTTAGGGATATAAATAGATAAAAGTGGAGTAAAAATGCAACAACATATAGTACAAAAACTAATAAATTCAAAAGAAGAATTAGATATAAAAAAGAAATTACAATCATTGTTAGGATTAGTAAACTAAGTAAGAGAATATATATCAAAATTAGCAGAAAACCTAAAGCCTTTACAGGAAAATTTTAAAAGGATGTAGAATATAATTACGAGGAAGATAAAAAACAAGTTCAGAAAATAAAAATACTTTGTAAAGAATTACCAAAATTACAGTTCCCAGACAAAAATAAAAAATTTACATATATAGTAGAAGTAGATGCAAGTGAATATAGTTATGGAGGAGTACTTAAATATAGGTATGAATATGAAAAAATAGAACATCATTGTAGATATTACTCAGGTAAATTTAATGAAACAGAAATAAAATGGGAAATAAATAGAAAAGAATTATGTTCATTATATAAATGTTTATTAGCCTTTGAACCATATATTGTATATAACCAATTTATTGTGAGAACAGATAATACCCAGGTTCAATGGTGGTTAACAAGAAAAATACAAAACTCAGTTACGACGAAGGAAATTCGAAAATTAGTATTGAATATATTAAATTTTACATTTACGATTGAAGTAATCAAGACTGACAAGAATGTTATTGCAGATTACATATCAAGATAAAGCTACTCAAACTGATTTACCAATGGAAGAAGCTGATGTCAAAGATACCCAAACAGACTTAATATTACAAGTGTTTGAACAAATGAAGCTATTACAAGAACGAGTTATCACATTAACTACTGAAGTTACAAATGTAAAAGTGCAGGTTGAGCACTATAAAAAACAAGAAGCTATTAGCAAAGAAATTGTGCAGGAAGAGCACATTAAAAAACTAGACTTAGAAGGTGATGATGAGAAACACCTAAAAACTTAAATTACTAACGAAATTACAGTTACAGCTGCAGGCGCAAGTGATGTATCCAAGGGAAAGAATATAGTCACTCAAAATAAACCTGAACCACCAAAGAAAAAGAATTATAACCTCTAACAGATATTCTCAAAACCATATACACCAAATATACAAAAATCAGAGTCATCTATACCTCCCTAGATACACACATATTTTGAATCACTCAATCAACAAAAGCAGACTTATAACCATATCACTCGTACATATATTGATAATATTTATACCTTACAAAAATTGTTAAATACAAAACCTATCAGAGTAAAGATTTATCAAAACAAAACCAAGGATATATTAGACAAAAATGTCAGAACTATAACAAACTTATTGCTTTGCCTGGCACCAGTAAAACTTAATTTCTTCATATTACTATTATGGACTATTATCTACAGTTTACACAATCACTGTAGAAGAGTTAACAAGAATTCCAGATATTCACAAAAAATTTATGGATTATAAAAGGATTACGAAGGGACAGTTATTCAATGTCAGCACCAACAGAAATATTGTTTGATGAAATAAAACAGACAATTATTGTTGTCAAGATAGGAATGACATGAGACTATATTATCCCTAAAGAAATATGCGAACAAGAAGAGATAACCAAAAACTATATACCAGACTTCTGCCAAAACAAGAGAGTTATTGGACTTAGCAGTATATTGACTGAGTTAGCAAATAATTATATAAATCAAAACCTAGTTTGGATTTACTATAACAAAAATCAATTATTGGTTTACTCTATTTGTAAAAATATTAGAGAAAATGAATGAGAAGAGATAAGAAAATGGATCATAACGATCCTAAAATCAGAAGAGTTACCAGTCACAAGATCTATTACGAAAAGAGTTATTTTAGAAGAATCTATGGATCAATTCTGTAAACAAGTTGGCCAAAGATACGATGACCACATATGCAACAGATGTAGTAGAAGACACAACTTTATTCCAGATGTGATGCTACAATAGCAAAAAGATAAAAAAAAAGAGCAATGAAGCAATAATGAAAGAAGACAAGATATTAATGGAAGAAAGTGACATATGAAGATAGAAAGAGACATATTGAGAAAAGATGAATTATCTTTATGTATAGAAATTATGTAGTCATTATTTTTGACTTTTTGAGTCTTTGATTTTTTGTCTTGTATAACTTTTAGCCTTTATAGCTTTATAGCCTTTTTGAATTTCTGTAATATGTGAATTATTAAGTAGGATACGTGTAAAGTTAGGAATAGTATAGAACAGGATACGCATTTTCTTTTTAGATTATAAATAGAAGAGCATCCACTCAGATGAAAGACAAGCCTTCATGAGTTGAAGCAAAACCCTCTCTTGTACACAAAAAACTTTTGAATTATTTAATAAAAAATAGGTATATTTTTAAGGAAAAGCTATCAATCAGACAACTATGGAAAATCTAGAATTATCAGATTTACCAGAACAGGTATTTATATTTATGATCTCTAGCTAAATGTCCTAGTTTTCCACAATTATAATAAGTACATTCTTTTATAAATTTCTTTTTCCTATATGGTCTTTTATGTTTATAATTTTTTACATAATATCTTTTTCTTGGTTTCTTATACTTATATTTTGATTTCTTGTATTTCTTATATTTCTTACGTCTTTTTCTTTTCTTATAATATCT